>NW_028161407.1:232500-350000 GCF_964263955.1 Coregonus lavaretus
GATATCATATTCATAATGTGGTATAGACTCAACAGTTACAATGTATCAGTGTGGTTATATCATATTCATAATGTGGTATAGACTCAACAGTTACAATGTATCAGTGTGGTGATATCATATTCATAATGTGGTATAGACTCAACAGGTACAATGTATCAGTGTGTTTGTCTTGATGGTAACACTGTGTGTGTCTGCAGGTTTCCCCCCTCCCAGCGGCCCCCCTCCCTCTCTCATCCCCACTTTGGACAGGTAAGACCGCTCCACAGCTCCACCTTGTAGACATGACCCCTAGATTGACCCCTAGCCTCCCCCCCCTCTATGTACTTGTAGAGATCTAAGGCTGCGTTTACACAGGCAGCCCAATTATGATCTGTTAACCAATTATTTACAACAACAAAAAGCTGATCTGTTAAATAGCATTAGCACATTGACTGGAAGTCTATGGGTATCTGCTAGCATGCTAATGCTATTTAACATTGGCTCCCGAAATATCCATTTAATATGATTGATTGGATCAATATGTAATTGTCGTCTAAAGTATAGGATGATATGATAATGAGGACTTTGATATATTGAACTTTCTTTTTTTTTTTTTTTTGCAGTGGCCATCCAGGTGGATATGATGGACGTCCCGTTCCACCATACCCCTTCCCCACAGGTAGGGGGCGACAACACACCTATCACTTTCAATCTATATTATATTATATAAATCTGTCCAAAATGGCTCACTATGTAGTGCACTACTGTTGACTAGGGTCCTATGGGAATTGGGCACCATTTTCGGATGAGGCCTCACTCTCAATCACTTTCAATTAATAATATGTTGTTATTATATTAAATTGTATTAAATCAATCCATTTGCCTCATTTAGAAACATATAGACTGAGTCCCAAATGGGACCCTATCCCTGGCCTATAAAATGCACTTGTTTTAAGCAGGGCCCTTAGGACTGTGGTCAAAAGTAGTGCACTATATAGGGAATAGGTTACCATTTGGGAAGCAACGTTTTATTGATATTAGGCGCCAGTATTGCAATACTCGTTAGTATCGTGGCAAGGAAACCGAACACGAAGCGGTTTTAACTTCTTTAGGAAAACAGCCCTGATGTTGGAAACAAACATCATGTTGTCATCCAGAGTCACATTTATTTATTTTCTAAGCTAAAGCTCAATATTTTACATCCAGCGGGTTGTTAAAGGACCAAACAGTTTAGTCTACTTCCTGTTTTTGCTCTGGAAAAAATATTACGATACTGGTATCGTCCCGGCCCTAATTGATATGGGAAGTATTGTAATTCCATGTGTAAGGTTTTTAGGTGGGTACACAAAGGTTTTTAGGTGGGTACACACTGAAATGCACACACACACACACACACACACACACACACACACACACACACACACACACACACACACACACACTGAAATGTACACACACAATATTGTAATAATCTCATCATTGTTTATTGTCCCTCAGGTGGCTTCCCTCCTCCTATGACAGGTATATCCTCTTCCTCCTCCTCACTACAGTATATCCTCCTCCTCCTCACTACAGTATATCCTCCTCCTCCTCACTACAGTATATCCTCCTCCTCCTCACTACAGTATATCCTCCTCCTCCTCCTCACTACAGTATATCCTCCTCCTCCTCACTACAGTATATCCTCCTCCTCCTCACTACAGTATATCCTCCTCCTCCTCACTACAGTATATCCTCCTCCTCCTCACTACAGTATATCCTCCTCCTCCTCACTACAGTATATCCTCCTCCTCCTCCTCACTACAGTATATCCTCCTCCTCCTCCTCACTACAGTATATCCTCCTCCTCCTCACTACAGTATATCCTCCTCCTCCTCACTACAGTATATCCTCCTCCTCCTCACTACAGTATATCCTCCTCCTCCTCACTACAGTATATCCTCCTCACTACAGTATATCCTCCTCCTCCTCACTACAGTATATCCTCCTCCTCCTCACTACAGTATATCCTCCTCCTCCTCACTACAGTATATCCTCCTCCTCACTACAGTATATCCTCCTCCTCCTCCTCACTACAGTATATCCTCCTCCTCCTCCTCACTACAGTATATCCTCCTCCTCCTCCTCACTACAGTATATCCTCCTCCTCCTCACTACAGTATATCCTCCTCCTCCTCCTCACTACAGTATATCCTCCTCCTCCTCACTACAGTATATCCTCCTCACTACAGTATATCCTCCTCCTCCTCCTCACTACAGTGTATCCTCCTCCTCCTCCTCACTACAGTATATCCTCCTCCTCCTCACTACAGTATATCCTCCTCCTCCTCACTACAGTATATCCTCCTCCTCCTCACTACAGTATATCCTCCTCCTCCTCACTACAGTATATCCTCCTCCTCCTCACTACAGTATATCCTCCTCCTCCTCCTCACTACAGTATATCCTCCTCCTCCTCCTCACTACAGTATATCCTCCTCCTCCTCCTCACTACAGTATATCCTCCTCCTCCTCACTACAGTATATCCTCCTCCTCCTCCTCCTCACTACAGTATATCCTCCTCCTCCTCCTCCTCACTACAGTATATCCTCCTCCTCACTACAGTATATCCTCCTCCTCCTCCTCCTCACTACAGTATATCCTCCTCCTCCTCCTCACTACAGTATATCCTCCTCCTCCTCCTCACTACAGTATATCCTCCTCCTCCTCCTCACTACAGTATATCCTCCTCCTCCTCCTCACTACAGTATATCCTCCTCCTCCTCCTCACTACAGTATATCCTCCTCCTCCTCCTCACTACAGTATATCCTCCTCCTCCTTACAGTATATCCTCCTCCTCACTACAGTATATCCTCCTCCTCACTACAGTATATCCTCCTCCTCCTCCTCACTACAGTATATCCTCCTCCTCCTCCTCACTACAGTATATCCTCCTCCTCCTCCTCACTACAGTATATCCTCCTCCTCCTCCTCACTACAGTATATCCTCCTCCTCCTCACTACAGTATATCCTCCTCCTCCTCCTCACTACAGTATATCCTCCTCCTCCTCACTACAGTATATCCTCCTCCTCCTCCTCACTACAGTATATCCTCCTCCTCCTCCTCACTACAGTATATCCTCCTCCTCCTCACTACAGTATATCCTCCTCCTCCTCACTACAGTATATCCTCCTCCTCCTCACTACAGTATATCCTCCTCACTACAGTATATCCTCCTCCTCCTCCTCACTACAGTATATCCTCCTCCTCACTACAGTATATCCTCCTCCTCCTCACTACAGTATATCCTCCTCCTCCTCACTACAGTATATCCTCCTCCTCCTCACTACAGTATATCCTCCTCACTACAGTATATCCTCCTCACTACAGTATATCCTCCTCACTACAGTATATCCTCCTCCTCACTACAGTATATCCTCCTCCTCCTCACTACAGTATATCCTCCTCCTCCTCCTCCTCACTACAGTATATCCTCCTCCTCCTCACTACAGTATATCCTCCTCCTCCTCCTCACTACAGTATATCCTCCTCCTCCTCCTCACTACAGTATATCCTCCTCCTCCTCACTACAGTATATCCTCCTCCTCCTCACTACAGTATATCCTCCTCCTCCTCCTCACTACAGTATATCCTCCTCCTCCTCACTACAGTATATCCTCCTCCTCCTCACTACAGTATATCCTCCTCCTCCTCACTACAGTATATCCTCCTCACTACAGTATATCCTCCTCCTCCTCCTCACTACAGTATATCCTCCTCCTCCTCACTACAGTATATCCTCCTCCTCCTCCTCCTCACTACAGTATATCCTCCTCCTCCTCACTACAGTATATCCTCCTCCTCCTCCTCCTCACTACAGTATATCCTCCTCCTCCTCCTCACTACAGTATAACCTCCTCCTCCTCCTCACTACAGTGTATCCTCCTCCTCCTCCTCCTCACTACAGTATATCCTCCTCCTCCTCCTCACTACAGTATATCCTCCTCCTCCTCCTCACTACAGTATATCCTCCTCCTCCTCCTCACTACAGTATATCCTCCTCCTCCTCCTCACTACAGTATATCCTCCTCCTCCTCCTCACTACAGTATATCCTCCTCCTCCTCCTCACTACAGTATATCCTCCTCCTCCTTACAGTATATCCTCCTCCTCCTTACAGTATATCCTCCTCCTCACTACAGTATATCCTCCTCCTCCTCCTCACTACAGTATATCCTCCTCCTCCTCCTCACTACAGTATATCCTCCTCCTCCTCCTCACTACAGTATATCCTCCTCCTCCTCCTCCTCACTACAGTATATCCTCCTCCTCCTCACTACAGTATATCCTCCTCCTCCTCACTACAGTATATCCTCCTCCTCCTCACTACAGTATATCCTCCTCCTCCTCCTCCTCACTACAGTATATCCTCCTCCTCCTCACTACAGTATATCCTCCTCCTCCTCCTCCTCACTACAGTATATCCTCCTCCTCCTCCTCACTACAGTATATCCTCCTCCTCCTCCTCACTACAGTATATCCTCCTCCTCCTCCTCACTACAGTATATCCTCCTCCTCCTCCTCACTACAGTATATCCTCCTCCTCCTCCTCCTCACTACAGTATATCCTCCTCCTCCTCCTCACTACAGTATATCCTCCTCCTCACTACAGTATATCCTCCTCCTCACTACAGTATATCCTCCTCCTCCTCCTCACTACAGTATATCCTCCTCCTCCTCCTCACTACAGTATATCCTCCTCCTCCTCCTCACTACAGTATATCCTCCTCCTCCTCCTCACTACAGTATATCCTCCTCCTCCTCCTCACTACAGTATATCCTCCTCCTCCTCCTCACTACAGTATATCCTCCTCCTCCTCCTCACTACAGTATATCCTCCTCCTCCTCCTCACTACAGTATATCCTCCTCCTCCTCCTCACTACAGTATATCCTCCTCCTCCTCCTCACTACAGTATATCCTCCTCCTCCTCCTCACTACAGTATATCCTCCTCCTCCTCCTCACTACAGTATATCCTCCTCCTCCTCCTCACTACAGTATATCCTCCTCCTCCTCCTCACTACAGTATATCCTCCTCCTCCTCCTCACTACAGTATATCCTCCTCCTCCTCCTCACTACAGTATATCCTCCTCCTCCTCCTCACTACAGTATATCCTCCTCCTCCTCCTCACTACAGTATATCCTCCTCCTCCTCCTCACTACAGTATATCCTCCTCCTCCTCCTCACTACAGTATATCCTCCTCCTCCTCCTCACTACAGTATATCCTCCTCCTCCTCCTCACTACAGTATATCCTCCTCCTCCTCCTCACTACAGTATATCCTCCTCCTCCTCCTCACTACAGTATATCCTCCTCCTCCTCCTCACTACAGTATATCCTCCTCCTCCTCCTCCTCACTACAGTATATCCTCCTCCTCCTCCTCCTCACTACAGTATATCCTCCTCCTCACTACAGTATATCCTCCTCCTCACTACAGTATATCCTCCTCCTCACTACAGTATATCCTCCTCCTCACTACAGTATATCCTCCTCCTCACTACAGTATATCCTCCTCCTCACTACAGTATATCCTCCTCCTCACTACAGTATATCCTCCTCCTCACTACAGTATATCCTCCTCCTCACTACAGTATATCCTCCTCCTCACTACAGTATATCCTCCTCCTCCTCCTCCTCACTACAGTATATCCTCCTCCTCCTCCTCCTCACTACAGTATATCCTCCTCCTCCTCCTCACTACAATATATCCTCCTCCTCACTACAGTATATCCTCCTCCTCCTCCTCCTCACTACAGTATATCCTCCTCCTCCTCCTCCTCACTACAGTATCTCCTCCTCCTCACTACAGTATATCCTCCTCCTCACTACAGTATATCCTCCTCCTCACTACAGTATATCCTCCTCCTCACTACAGTATATCCTCCTCCTCACTACAGTATATCCTCCTCCTCACTACAGTATATCCTCCTCCTCCTCCTCCTCACTACAGTATATCCTCCTCCTCACTACAGTATATCCTCCTCCTCACTACAGTATATCCTCCTCCTCCTCCTCACTACAATATATCCTCCTCCTCCTCCTCACTACAGTATATCCTCCTCCCCCTCCTCACTACAGTATCTCCTCCTCACTACAGTATCTCCTCCTCCTCCTCACTACAGTATATCCTCCTCACTACAGTATATCCTCCTCCTCACTACAGTATATCCTCCTCACTACAGTATATCCTCCTCCTCCTCCTCACTACAGTATATCCTCCTCCTCCTCCTCACTACAGTATATCCTCCTCCTCCTCCTCACTACAGTATATCCTCCTCCTCACTACAGTATATCCTCCTCCTCACTACAGTATATCCTCCTCCTCACTACAGTATATCCTCCTCCTCACTACAGTATATCCTCCTCCTCCTCCTCACTACAGTATATCCTCCTCCTCCTCCTCACTACAGTATATCCTCCTCCTCCTCACTACAGTATATCCTCCTCCTCCTCACTACAGTATATCCTCCTCCTCCTCACTACAGTATATCCTCCTCCTCCTCACTACAGTATATCCTCCTCCTCCTCACTACAGTATATCCTCCTCCTCCTCCTCACTACAATATATCCTCCTCCTCCTCCTCACTACAATATCTCCTCCTCCTCCTCACTACAGTATATCCTCCTCCTCCTCCTCACTACAGTATATCCTCCTCCTCCTCCTCACTACAGTATATCCTCCTCCTCCTCCTCACTACAGTATATCCTCCTCCTCCTCCTCACTACAGTATATCCTCCTCCTCCTCCTCACTACAGTATATCCTCCTCCTCCTCCTCCTCACTACAGTATATCCTCCTCCTCCTCCTCACTACAGTATATCCTCCTCCTCACTACAGTATATCCTCCTCACTACAGTATATCCTCCTCCTCCTCCTCACTACAGTATATCCTCCTCCTCCTCCTCCTCACTACAGTATATCCTCCTCCTCCTCCTCCTCACTACAGTATATCCTCCTCCTCCTCCTCACTACAGTATATCCTCCTCCTCCTCCTCACTACAGTATATCCTCCTCCTCCTCCTCACTACAGTATATCCTCCTCCTCCTCCTCACTACAGTATATCCTCCTCCTCCTCCTCACTACAGTATATCCTCCTCCTCACTACAGTATATCCTCCTCCTCACTACAGTATATCCTCCTCCTCACTACAGTATATCCTCCTCCTCACTACAGTATATCCTCCTCCTCCTCCTCACTACAGTATATCCTCCTCCTCCTCCTCACTATAGTATATCCTCCTCTTCCTCCTCACTACAGTATATCCTCCTCCTCCTCCTCACTACAATATATCCTCCTCCTCCTCCTCACTACAGTATATCCTCCTCCTCACTACAGTATCTCCTCCTCACTACAGTATCTCCTCCTCCTCCTCACTACAGTATATCCTCCTCCTCCTCCTCACTACAGTATATCCTCCTCCTCCTCCTCACTACAGTATATCCTCCTCCTCCTCCTCACTACAGTATATCCTCCTCCTCCTCCTCCTAACTACAGTATATCCTCCTCCTCCTCCTCACTACAGTATATCCTCCTCCTCCTCCTCACTACAGTATATCCTCCTCCTCCTCCTCACTACAGTATATCCTCCTCCTCCTCCTCCTCACTACAGTATATCCTCCTCCTCCTCCTCCTCACTACAGTATATCCTCCTCCTCCTCCTCCTCACTACAGTATATCCTCCTCCTCCTCACTACAGTATATCCTCCTCCTCCTCACTACAGTATATCCCCCTCCTCCTCCTCCTCACTACAGTATATCATCCTCCTCCTCCTCCTCCTCACTACAGTATATCCTCCTCCTCCTCCTCACTACAGTATATCCTCCTCCTCCTCCTCCTCCTCACTACAGTATATCCTCCTCCTCCTCACTACAGTATATCCCCCTCCTCCTCCTCCTCACTACAGTATATCATCCTCCTCCTCCTCCTCCTCACTACAGTATATCCTCCTCCTCCTCCTCACTACAGTATATCCTCCTCCTCCTCCTCCTCCTCACTACAGTATATCCTCCTCCTCCTCCTCCTCACTACAGTATATCCTCCTCACTACAGTATATCCTCCTCCTCCTCCTCACTACAGTATATCCTCCTCCTCCTCACTACAGTATATCCTCCTCCTCCTCCTCACTACAGTATATCCTCCTCCTCCTCCTCACTACAGTATATCCTCCTCCTCCTCCTCACTACAGTATATCCTCCTCCTCCTCCTCACTACAATATATCCTCCTCCTCCTCCTCACTACAGTATATCCTCCTCCTCCTCACTACAGTATATCCTCCTCCTCCTCCTCCTCCTCCTCACTACAGTATATCCTCCTCCTCCTCCTCACTACAGTATATCCTCCTCCTCCTCACTACAATATATCCTCCTCCTCCTCCTCCTCACTACAGTATATCCTCCTCCTCCTCCTCACTACAGTATCTCCTCCTCACTACAGTATCTCCTCCTCCTCCTCACTACAGTATATCCTCCTCCTCCTCCTCACTACAGTATATCCTCCTCCTCCTCCTCACTACAGTATATCCTCCTCCTCCTCACTACAGTATATCCTCCTCCTCCTCACTACAGTATATCCTCCTCACTACAGTATATCCTCCTCCTCCTCCTCCTCACTACAGTATATCCTCCTCCTCCTCACTACAGTATATCCTCCTCACTACAGTATATCCTCCTCCTCCTCCTCACTACAGTATATCCTCCTCCTCCTCCTCACTACAGTATATCCTCCTCCTCCTCCTCCTCACTACAGTATATCCTCCTCCTCCTCCTCACTACAGTATATCCTCCTCCTCCTCCTCCTCCTCCTCACTACAGTATATCCTCCTCCTCCTCCTCCTCCTCCTCCTCACTACAGTATCTCCTCCTCACTACAGTATCTCCTCCTCCTCCTCACTACAGTATATCCTCCTCCTCCTCCTCACTACAGTATATCCTCCTCCTCCTCACTACAGTATATCCTCCTCCTCCTCACTACAGTATATCCTCCTCCTCCTCACTACAGTATATCCTCCTCCTCCTCACTACAGTATATCCTCCTCCTCCTCACTACAGTATATCCTCCTCCTCCTCACTACAGTATATCCTCCTCCTCCTCACTACAGTATATCCTCCTCCTCACTACAGTATATCCTCCTCCTCCTCACTACAGTATATCCTCCTCCTCCTCACTACAGTATATCCTCCTCCTCCTCACTACAGTATATCCTCCTCCTCCTCACTACAGTATATCCTCCTCCTCCTCACTACAGTATATCCTCCTCCTCCTCCTCCTCCTCCTCACTACAGTATATCCTTCCACACTACTATAACGTCTGTCTCTGTCTCCAGGTGGCTACCCTCCTCCTATGCCAGGTGCAGTGTCTCCATGGCCTCCTATGATGGACCAATCTAAACAGTGGGACTACTACCCTCCAGGTAAACCAGTCTAAACAGTAGGATTACTCCCCTCCAGGTAAACCAGTCTAAACAGTGGGACTACTCCCCTCCAGGTAAACCAGTCTAAACAGTGGGACTACTACCCTCCAGGTAAACCAGTCTAAACAGTGGGACTACTACCCTCCAGGTAAACCAGTCTAAACAGTGGGACTACTCCCCTCCAGGTAAACCAGTCTAAACAGTGGGACTACTACCCTCCAGGTAAACCAGTCTAAACAGTGGGACTACTACCCTCCAGGTAAACCAGTCTAAACAGTAGGATTACTCCCCTCCAGGTAAACCAGTCTAAACAGTGGGACTACTCCCCTCCAGGTAAACCAGTCTAAACAGTGGGACTACTACCCTCCAGGTAAACCAGTCTAAACAGTGGGACTACTACCCTCCAGGTAAACCAGTCTAAACAGTAGGATTACTCCCCTCCAGGTAAACCAGTCTAAACAGTGGGACTACTCCCCTCCAGGTAAACCAGTCTAAACAGTGGGACTACTACCCTCCAGGTAAACCAGTCTAAACAGTGGGACTACTACCCTCCAGGTAAACCAGTCTAAACAGTGTGACTACTCCCCTCTCTAGGTAAACCAGTCTAAACAGTGGGACTACTACCCTCCAGGTAAACCAGTCTAAACAGTGGGACTACTCCCCTCTCTAGGTAAACCAGTCTAAACAGTGGGACTACTACCCTCCAGGTAAACCAGTCTAAACAGTAGGATTACTCCCCTCCAGGTAAACCAGTCTAAACAGTGGGACTACTCCCCTCTAGGTAAACCAGTCTAAACAGTGGGACTACTCCCCTCTAGGTAAACCAGTCTAAACAGTAGGATTACTCCCCTCCAGGTAAACCAGTCTAAACAGTGGGACTACTCCCCTCCAGGTAAACCAGTCTAAACAGTAGGACTAATCCCCTCCAGGTAAACCAGTCTAAACAGTGGGACTACTCCCCTCTCTAGGTAAACCAGTCTAAACAGTGGGACTACTACCCTCCAGGTAAACCAGTCTAAACAGTGGGACTACTCCCCTCCAGGTAAACCAGTCTAAACAGTAGGACTAATCCCCTCCAGGTAAACCAGTCTAAACAGTGGGACTACTCCCCCCCTCCAGGTAAACCAGTCTAAACAGTGGGACTACTACCCTCCAGGTAAACCAGTCTAAACAGTGGGACTACTACCCTCCAGGTAAACCAGTCTAAACAGTAGGACTAATCCCCTCCAGGTAAACCAGTCTAAACAGTGGGACTACTCCCCTCCAGGTAAACCAGTCTAAACAGTGGGACTACTACCCTCCAGGTAAACCAGTCTAAACAGTGGGACTACTACCCTCCAGGTAAACCAGTCTAAACAGTGGGACTACTACCCTCCAGGTAAACCAGTCTAAACAGTAGGACTACTACCCTCCAGGTAAACCAGTCTAAACAGTGGGACTACTACCCTCCAGGTAAACCAGTCTAAACAGTGGGTCTACTCCCCTCCAGGTAAACCTAAACAGGAGCGTGTATAGACAATGTATTACTTTAATGTGATCAGCGGTAGATCTGAGTAATAGCAGATCTGATTGAGCTGACATATGCAGCGGTTACCGTGAATGTGGTCTCTGTAAACACAGGAACATTGCCTTTAAAAGGGTCATAGCCGACAAAGCGTGATCAGATTGAATCCCAGCCTTACTCTCTGTTAGTCAGCACCTGTCAGCTAATGTTTTTTTTTTTTACTAGTGACCAATAATCAATCAATCAATAACCAATCAATCAGTCTGACCTGATGTTCTTTCCTCTACTAATTCCCACCAGGACCAGGACCAGGACCCAGACTGGAGGACAAGAGGGAGAAGGGGAGAGAGAGACCCAGGGAGAGACCACATGAGAGGGAGAGGGAGAGAGAGCACAGCCCCTCCGCTATGGCTTACAACAGGTTAGTCAAGGACACAGTGACTACGGGTTAGTCAAGGACACAGGGACTACGGGTTAGTCAAGGACACAGGGACTACGGGTTAGTCAAGGACACAGTGACTACTGGTTAGTCAAGGACACAGGGACTACGGGTTAGTCAAGGACACAGGGACTACGGGTTAGTCAAGGACACAGTGACTACTAGTTAGTCAAGGACACAGGGACTACGGGTTAGTCAAGGACACAGGGACTACGGGTTAGTCAAGGACACAGGGACTACGGTTTAGTCAAGGACACAGTGACTACGGGTTAGTCAAGGACGCAGGGACTACGGGTTAGTCAAGGACACAGGGACCACGGGTTAGTCAAGGACACGGGGACTACGGGTTAGTCAAGGACACAGTAACTACGGGTTAGTCAAGGACACAGTAACTACGGGTTAGTCAAGGACACAGTAACTACGGGTTAGTCAAGGACACGGGGACTACGGGTTAGTCAAGGACACAGTAACTACGGGTTAGTCAAGGACACAGGGACTACGGGTTAGTCAAGGACACAGGGACTACGGGTTAGTCAAGGACACAGTAACTACGGGTTAGTCAAGGACACAGGGACTACGGGTTAGTCAAGGACACAGTAACTACGGGTTAGTCAAGGACACGGGGACTACGGGTTAGTCAAGGACACGGGGACTACGGGTTAGTCAAGGACACAGTAACTACGCGTTAGTCAAGGACACGGGGACTACGGGTTAGTCAAGGACACAGTAACTACGGGTTAGTCAAGGACACGGGACTACGGGTTAGTCAAGGACACGGGACTACGGGTTAGTCAAGGACACGGGGACTACGGGTTAGTCAAGGACACGGGGACTACGGGTTAGTCAAGGACACGGGGACTACGGGTTAGTCAAGGACACGGGGACTACGGGTTAGTCAAGGACACTGTGACTACGGGTTAGTCAAGGACACAGTAACTACGGGTTAGTCAAGGACACAGGGACTACAGGTTAGTCAAGGACACAGGGACTACGGGTTAGTCAAGGACACAGTGACTACGGGTTAGTCAAGGACACAGGGACTACAGGTTAGTCAAGGACACAGTGGCTACGGGTTAGTCAAGGACACAGTGACTATAGGTTAGTCAAGGACACAGGGACTACAGGTTAGTCAAGGACACAGTGGCTACAGGTTAGTCAAGGACACAGTGACTATAGGTTAGTCAAGGACACAGTAACTACGGGTTAGTCAAGGACACAGTAACTACGGGTTAGTCAAGGACACAGGGACTACAGGTTAGTCAAGGACACAGTGGCTACGGGTTAGTCAAGGACACAGTGACTACGGGTTAGTCAAGGACACAGTGACTACTGGTTAGTCAAGGACACAGTGACTACTGGTTAGTCAAGGACACAGTAACTACGGGTTAGTCAAGGACACTGTGGCTACGGGTTAGTCAAGGACACAGTGGCTACGGGTTAGTCAAGGACACAGTGACTACGGGTTAGTCAAGGACACTGTGAGACATGAAGCCAAGGTCAGTGTTCTGCTAACTGTATATCTTCCCCCACTGTCCCTGTCCCCATACCGGGCTCCAACCAGTGGTCCTCTGCTCGCAAACACAAGTGACCGCATTCCTTGACAACGCACAAACCAGCTGAGCTATAGAAAAATATTGAATTCGATTGCTAGCTGTGGATTGCGCTCACGGCACGTTCTTAACTCCGTTACAAGGGCCCTATAAAATCTGGAGACCGCGGACGGGATCACAGAATCCAGACGACAAAACTGAATTCAACAATATTTAAAAAATGTATTCTGCTAAATATATTGAACATTTAAATTAATTAGCCCAAGTTTATCAGAAGATATTAGCGGAGTGCATCAGTGATTCGTATTTCAACTGTCTGAAGAAGAATTATCCGTCTGTGTGTGAGGTGCATACGTAAAAATGTATGCACACATGACTAAGTCGATTTGGATAAAAGCGTCTGCTAAATGGCATAGTATTATTATATTATTATAGGTGCATGCAGCTACCATTTTATGTAGCCGTTAGCCATGATGCTAATGAAAAATATTCTGGTAGTTGGAAAGTTTTTCTCCCAAAAAACTCTCAATTAAATGTTAGCTACAAAAGTAGCCTGTGCTTACCTGGCAGAATCATATCATGATTTATTTGCATCAATCCAGTGCCGATTTGTTTAGCAAACTCTACTATCACATGGGCGCTACAAAAACACAGCTAACAACAGCCTCTTGCTAGGTGGGCAATGGAATTAAAGGATAACTACAACCCAAAAAAATACAATAGAAAAACATGACCAGACCTGAAACGTGCTCTCCTGATGTGGTTTAAGCATTGTTGTGGACTTAGAACAATCCAATTGAGTTGTTGTTCTATTAAAGTGTGGTTTTTGAGAGAACCTGAAACTGAGGTAAACTGAAACCTGGAAAAACAGAACAGAACGGAGAACACAGAATATGAGAAGAAACAGATTTTCACGGACCCTACGTTACACATGTACACGTTAACACACAAACACACATTCAGACGCATGCATGGTCACACACTATCTCTTCCAGTTTCACATATTCTCTACCATGAGAGAACAACATCTGTTTAACAACGACCAACAGATTGAACAGTGAGATGAGTTGTTTCAATCAAGAAAAGCCGATTTTTTTATAATCATGTCTGGTCTCCATAGTGACGAGGAGCGGTACCGCGGTTACCGTGAGTACCAGGCGGAGCGTGGCTATAGCAGCGGTGACCGTGGCGGCGGTGACCGTGGAGGCGGTGACCGTGGAGGCGTTGACCGCGGCGGCGGTGACCGTGGAGGCGGCGACCGTGGCAGTGGTGGCGGAGGGGGAGAGCGTCACAGAGAGAGGTCGAGCCGTGAGAAGGAGGAGAGACACAGAGAGAGAAGACACAGAGAGAAAGAGGAGGGGAGACACAAGTCATCACGCAGGTACGTTACACACACACACACACACTATTTCACCTCTTTGTTGTCTCTCTGAATCAGAATAACAACTGTCTTCCTTTCCTCCCCTCTCTCTCTCCTCCCCCTCTCTCCTGTCTCTCTCTCTCCTCCTCCTCTCTCCTGTCTCTCTCTCTCCTCCTCCTCTCTCCTGTCTCTCTCTCCTGTCTCTCTCTCTCCTCCTCCTCTCTCCTGTCTCTCTCTCCTCCCCCTCTCTCCTGTCTCTCTTCCCCTCTCTCCTGTCTCTCTCTCCTCCCCTCTCTCTCCTCCCTCTTCTCTCTCCTCCCTCTCTTCTCTCCTCTCTCCCCCCTCTCTCTCCCTCCTTCTCCCTCTCTCCTCCCTCTCTCCCCTCCTCCCCTCCTCCCTCTCTCCCCTCCTCCCTCTCTCTCTCTCCCCTCCTCCCTCTCTCTCTCTCTCCCTCTCTCTGAGCAGTAGCAGCAGGAGGAGACATGATAGTGAAGAAGGAGACGGTCACAGGAGACACAAACACAAGAAGAGTAAGAGAAGCAAGGAGGGCAAAGAACCTGGTGATGACCTGGGAGGAGACCAGGAGAACCAGGACACCATGGAGTGATGGAGAGAACACCCTCCTCCCCTCTCTGTCTCTCTTCATCTCTCTATCTCTGTCTACCTGGGAGGAGACCAGGAGAACCAGGACACCATGGAGTGATGGAGAGAACACCCTCCTCCCCTCTCTGTCTCTCTTCATCTCTCTATCTCTGTCTACCTGGGAGGAGACCAGGAGAACCAGGACACCATGGAGTGATGGAGAGAACACCCTCCTCCCCTCTGTCTCTCTTCATCTCTCTCTCTCCCTCTATACATCTCTTCCTCTCTCCATCCCTCCCTCAGAGCACTGCTGTAGTTGATCATGCTCAGAGATTGTTGTTGTTTACCTGTTCCCTTCGTAGTCATGATGATCATAAACGACCCTCATCTTCTTCTGTCATTTATTTTCGTCCATCTTGTTTCTTTACTAAACACCTCGCTGAAAGATGTCAAATTGTTGAATAAAAAAACAAGCTTTTGATAACTTCTGTGTGTTGGGTGGTCAGTGTGTGTGTGTGTGTGTGTGGCTGGGTGGTGTGTGTGTGTGTGTGTGTGGCTGGGTGGAGTTTGTGTGTTGTCTTTGCTCTTACTTCCACTGACTGATAGAGGGTTAATTACAGCGCTGCTCAGGGGCTTGTGGGTTAACTAGACTGATAGAGGGTTAATTACAGCGCTGCTCAGGGGCTTGTGGGTTAACTAGACTGATAGAGGGTTAATTACAGCGCTGCCCAGGGGCTTGTGGGTTAATTAGACTGATAGAGGGTTAATTACAGCGCTGCTCAGGGGCTTGTGGGTTAACTAGACTGATAGAGGGTTAATTACAGCGCTGCTCAGGGGCTTGTGGGTTAACTAGACTGATAGAGGGTTAATTACAGCGCTGCTCAGGGGCTTGTGGGTTAACTAGACTGATAGAGGGTTAATTACAGCGCTGCTCAGGGGCTTGTGGGTTAACTAGACTGATAGAGGGTTAATTACAGCGCTGCTCAGGGGCTTGTGGGTTAACTAGACTGATAGAGGGTTAATTACAGCGCTGCTCAGGGGCTTGTGGGTTAACTAGACTGATAGAGGGTTAATTACAGCGCTGCTCAGGGGCTTGTGGGTTAACTAGACTGATAGAGGGTTAATTACAGCGCTGCTCAGGGGCTTGTGGGTTAACTAGACTGATAGAGGGTTAATTACAGCGCTGCTCAGGGGCTTGTGGGTTAACTAGACTGATAGAGGGTTAATTACAGCGCTGCCCAGGGGCTTGTGGTTTAACTAGACTGATAGAGGGTTAATTACAGCGCTGCTCAGGGGCTTGTGGGTTAACTAGACTGATAGAGGGTTAATTACAGCGCTGCTCAGGGGCTTGTGGGTTAACTAGACTGATAGAGGGTTAATTACAGCGCTGCTCAGGGGCTTGTGGGTTAACTAGACTGATAGAGGGTTAATTACAGCGCTGCTCAGGGGCTTGTGGGTTAACTAGACTGATAGAGGGTTAATTACAGCGCTGCTCAGGGGCTTGTGGGTTAACTAGACTGATAGAGGGTTAATTACAGCGCTGCTCAGGGGCTTGTGGGTTAACTAGACTGATAGAGGGTTAATTACAGCGCTGCTCAGGGGCTTGTGGGTTAACTAGACTGATAGAGGGTTAATTACAGCGCTGCTCAGGGGCTTGTGGGTTAACTAGACTGATAGAGGGTTAATTACAGCGCTGCCCAGGGGCTTGTGGGTTAACTAGACTGATAGAGGGTTAATTACAGCGCTGCTCAGGGGCTTGTGGGTTAACTAGACTGATAGAGGGTTAATTACAGCGCTGCTCAGGGGCTTGTGGGTTAACTAGACTGATAGAGGGTTAATTACAGCGCTGCTCAGGGGCTTGTGGGTTAACTAGACTGATAGAGGGTTAATTACAGCGCTGCTCAGGGGCTTGTGGGTTAACTAGACTGATAGAGGGTTAATTACAGCGCTGCTCAGGGGCTTGTGGGTTAACTAGACTGATAGAGGGTTAATTACAGCGCTGCTCAGGGGCTTGTGGGTTAACTAGACTGATAGAGGGTTAATTACAGCGCTGCTCAGGGGCTTGTGGGTTAACTAGACTGATAGAGGGTTAATTACAGCGCTGCCCAGGGGCTTGTGGGTTAACTAGACTGATAGAGGGTTAATTACAGCGCTGCTCAGGGGCTTGTGGGTTAACTAGACTGATAGAGGGTTAATTACAGCGCTGCTCAGGGGCTTGTGGGTTAACTAGACTGATAGAGGGTTAATTACAGCGCTGTTCAGGGGCTTGTGGGTTAACTAGACTGATAGAGGGTTAATTACAGTGCTGTTCAGGGGCTTGTGGGTTAACTAGACTGATAGAGGGTTAATTACAGCGCTGCTCAGGGGCTTGTGGGTTAACTAGACTGATAGAGCGCTGCCAGTGACACCAGTGTTAGTAACAGACATAGGAAGGCATAGAGACTACATAAGGTGACATAGTGCTATATAGTGAGACCAGGTACTTAGACCAGGTGTTAGTCAGACAGTCAGAGACACAAAAAGAATACATCGAGACTACATTAGAAGCCATAAGGGATACATAGACTACATTAGAAGCAGTAAGGAATACATAGACTACATTAGAAGTCGTAAGGGATACATAGACTACATTAGAAGCCATAAGGGATACATAGACTACATTAGAAGCCATAAGGGATACATAGACTACATTAGAAGCAGTAAGGAATACATAGACTACATTAGAAGTCGTAAGGGATACATAGACTACATTAGAAGCCATAAGGGATACATAGACTACATTAGAAGCCATAAGGAATACATAGACTACATTAGAAGCCATAAGGGATACATAGACTACATTAGAAGACATAAGGGATACATAGACTACATTAGAAGCCATAAGGAATACATATACTACATTAGAAGCCATAAGGAATACATAGACTACATTAGAAGCCATAAGGGATACATAGACTACATTAGAAGACATAAGGAATACATAGACTACATTAGAAGTCGTAAGGGATACATAGACTACATTAGAAGACATAAGGAATACATAGACTACATTAGAAGCAGTAAGGAATACATAGACTACATTAGAAGTCGTAAGGGATACATAGACTACATTAGAAGCCATAAGGGATACATAGACTACATTAGAAGCCATAAGGGATACATAGACTACATTAGAAGACATAGACTACATTAGAAGCCATAAGGGATACATAGACTACATTAGAAGCCATAAGGAATACATAGACTACATTAGAAGCCATAAGGGATACATAGACTACATTAGAAGTCGTAAGGGATACATAGACTACATTAGAAGACATAAGGAATACATAGACTACATTAGAAGACATAGACTACATTAGAAGCCATAAGGGATACATAGACTACATTAGAAGCCATAAGGAATACATAGACTACATTAGAAGACATAAGGGATACATAGACTACATTAGAAGACATAAGGGATACATAGACTACATTAGAAGCCATAAGGGATACATAGACTACATTAGAAGCCATAAGGGATACATAGACTACATTAGAAGCCATAAGGGATACATAGACTACATTAGAAGCCATAAGGGATACATAGACTACATTAGAAGCCATAAGGGATACATAGACTACATTAGAAGCCATAAGGGATACATAGACTACATTAGAAGCCATAAGGGATACATAGACTACATTAGAAGCCATAAGGGATACATAGACTACATTAGAAGCCATAAGGGATACATAGACTACATTAGAAGCCATAAGGGATACATAGACTACATTAGAAGCCATAAGGGATACATAGACTACAGTTAAAGTTGGAAGTTTACATACACTTAGGTTGGAGTCATTAAAAGTTGTTTTTCAACCACTCCATACATTCTTTGTTAACAAACTATAGATTTGGCAAGTCGGTTAGGACATCTACTTTGTGCATGACACAAGTAATTTTTCCAACAATTGTTTACAGACATATAATTTCACTTATAATTCACTGTATCACAATTCCAGTGGGTCAGAAGTTTACATACAGTAAGTTCACTGTGCCTTTAAACAGCTTGGAAAATTCCAGAAAATGATGTCATGGCTTTAGAAGCTTCTGATAGGCTAATTGACATCATTTGAGTCAAGGTGTACCTGTGGAGGTATTTCAAGGCCTACCTTCAAACTCAGTGCCTCTTTGTTTGACATCATGGGAAAATCAAAAGACCTCAGAAAAATAATTGTAGACCTCCACAAGTCTGGTTCATCCTTGGGAGCAATTTCCAAATGCCTGAAGGTACCACGTTCATCTGTTCAAACAATAGTACGCAAGTATAAACACCATGGGACCACGCAGCCGTCATACTGCTCAGGAAGGAGACGCGTTCTGTTTCCTAGAGATTAAGGTACTTTGGTGCGAAAAGTGCAAATCAATCCCAGAACAACAGCAAAGGACCTTGTGAAGATGCTGGAGGAAACAGGTACAAAAGTATTTATATCCACAGTAAAAACAAGTCCTATTTCGACATAACCTGAAAGGCCGCTTAGCAAGGAAGAAGCCACTGCTCCAAAACTGCCATAAAAAAGCCAGACTACGGTTTGCAACTGCACATGGGGACAAAGATCGTACTTTTATGAGAAATATCCTCTGGTCTGATGAAACAAATATATAACTGTTTGGCCATAATGCCATCGTTATGTTTGGAGGAAAAAGGGGGTAGCTTGCAAGCCGAAGAACACCATCCCAACCGTGAAGCAAGGGGGTGGCAGCATCATGCTGTGGGGGTGCTTTGCTGCAGGAGGGACTGGTGCACTTCACAAAATAGATGGCATCATGAGGAAGGAAAATGATGTGGATATATTGAAGCAACATCTCAAGACATCAGTCAGGAAGTTATAGCTTGGTCGCAAATGGGTCTTCCAAATGGACAATGACCCCAAGCATACTTCCAAAGTTGTGCCAAAATGGCTTAAGGACAACAAAGTCAAGGTATTGGAGTGGCCATCACAAAGCCCTGACCTCAATACTATAGAACATGTGTGGGCAGAACTGAAAAAGTGTGTGTGAGCAAGTTACACCAGCTCTGTCAGGAGGAATGGACCAAAATTCACCCAATTTATTGTGGGAAGCTTGTGGAATTGGCCACACCTAATGTTTTTGCCAGCTCTCTGATGGGTTTGTTTTACTTTTTCAGCTTTATGATGTCTTGCTTCACTGGCAGTGACAGCTCTTTGGACTTCATATTGAGGGTTAACGGCAACAGATTCCAAATGCAAATGCCTGAAACTTGAAATCAACTCTAGACCTTTTTATCTGCTTCCTTGTAAATGAACTAATGTGGGAATAACACGCACCTGGTCATGGAACAGCTGAGCAGCCAATTGTCCAATTACTTTTCAGTTCATATTCATTATTCAAAATGTCAACTCCAACATGCTGTGGTAGACAGCTGAACTACTAATAACTTGGTCAATGTCCAAATATCTATGGACCTGACAGTAAGTATTCAGACCCTTTACTCAGTAGTATGTTGAAGCACCTTTGGCAGCGATTGCAGCCTTGGGTATGACGCTACAAGCTTGGCACACCTGTGTTTGGGGAGTTTCTCCCATTCTTCTCTGCAGATCCTCTCAAGCTCTGTCAGGTTGGATGGGGAGCGTCGCTGCACAGCTATTTTCAGGTCTCTCCAGAGATGTTCGATCGGGTTCAAGTCCGGGCTCTGGCTGGGCCACTCAAGGACACTCCAAGACTTGTCCCTGAAGCCACTCCTGCGTTGTCTTGTCTGTGTGTTTAGGGTCGTTGTCCTGTTGGAAGGTGAACCTTGGCCCCAGTCTGAGGTCCTCTGGAGCAGGTTTTCATCAAGGATTTCTCTGTACTTTGCTCCTGTCGTCTTTCCCTCGATCCTGACTAGTCTCCCAGTTCCTGCTGCTGAAAAAGATCCCACAGGTTTCCTCCAGACGTGACGCTTGGGAATCTTGTTTCTCATGATCTGAAAGTCCTGTCGTGCATTTTACTGAGGAGTGGCTTCCATCTGGCCATTCTACCATAAAAGCCTGATTGGTGGAGTCCTTCTGGAAGGTTCTCCCATCTCCACAGAGGAACTCTGGAGCTCTGTCAGAGTGACCATCGGGTTCTTGGTCACCTCCCTGACCAAGGCCCTTCTCCCCCGATTGCTCAGTTTGGCCGGGCGGCCAATACATAAAGGCTACATTACAAGCCATAAGGGATACATAGAGACTACATAGGCATACATAAGGAATACATAGGGTGACATGGGTAGTGTGACCATGCTGGAGGTGTGTTACTGTATTCTACAGTCTTCTATCAGGGTAGTGTGACCATGCATAACCTGCATATTTGCAGTGTTGACCCTTCTTTTTCAAGACCTCTGCAATCCGCCCTGGCATGCTGTCAATTAACGTCTGGGTCACATCCTGACTGATGGCAGGCCATTCTTGCATAATCAAATCAAATCAAATCAAATTGTATTGGTCACATGCGCCGAATACAACAGGTGCAGACATTACAGTGAAATGCTTCCTTACAGCCCTTAACCAACAGTGCATTTATTTTTAACAAAAAAAGTAAAAATAAAACAACAACAAAAAAAGTGTTGAGAAAAAAAGAGCAGAAGTAAAATAAAATAACAGTAGGGAGGCTATATATACAGGGGGGTACCGGTGCAGAGTCAATGTGCGGGGGCACCGGCTAGTTGAGGTAGTTGAAGTAATATGTACATGTGGGTAGAGTTAAAGTGACTATGCATAAATAATTAACAGAGTAGCAGCAGCGTAAAAAGGATGGGGTGGGGGGGCAGTGCAAATAGTCCGGGTAGCCATGATTACCTGTTCAGGAGTCTTATGGCTTGGGGGTAGAAGCTGTTGAGAAGTCTTTTGGACCTAGACTTGGCACTCCGGTACCGCTTGCTGTGCGGTAGCAGAGAGAACAGTTTATGACTAGGGTGGCTGGAGTCTTTGACAATTTTGAGGGCCTTCCTCTGACACCGCCTGGTATAGAGGTCCTGGATGGCAGGAAGCTTGGCCCCAGTGATGTACTGGGCCGTACGCACTACCCTCTGTATTGCCTTGTGGTCGGAGGCCAAGCAGTTGCCATACCAGGCGGTGATGCAACCAGTCAGGATGCTCTCGATGGTGCAGCTGTAGAATTTTTTGAGGATCTGAGGACCCATGCCAAATCTTTTCAATCTCCTGAGGGGGAATAGGCTTTGTCGTGCCCTCTTCACAACTGTCTTGGTGTGTTTGGACCATGATAGTTCGTTGGTGATGTGGACACCAAGGAACTTGAAGCTCTCAACCTGTTCCACTACAGCCCCGTCGATGAGAATGGGGGCGTGCTCAGTCCTCTTTTTTTTCCTGTAGTCCACAATCATCTCCTTTGTCTTGGTCACGTTGAGGGAGAGGTTGTTGTCCTGGCACCACACGGCCAGGTCTCTGACCTCCTCCCTATAGGCTGTCTCATCGTTGTCGGTGATCAGGCCTACCACTGTTGTGTCATCGGCAAACTTAATGATGGTGTTGGAGTCGTGCCTGGCCATGCAGTCATGGGTGAACAGAGAGTACAGGAGGGGACTGAGCACGCACCCCTGAGGGGCCCCCGTGTTGAGGATCAGTGTGGCAGATGTGTTCTTACCTACCCTTACCACCTGGGGGCGGCCCGTCAGGAAGTCCAGGATCCAGTTGCAGAGGGAGGTGTTTAGTCCCAGGATCCTTAGCTTAGTGATGAGCTTAGAGGGCACTATGGTGTTGAATGCTGAGCTGTAGTCAATGAATAGCATTCTCACGTAGGTGTTCCTCTTGTCCAGGTGGGAAAGGGCAGTGTGGAGTGCAATAGAGATTGCATCATCTGTGGATCTGTTGGGGCGGTATGCAAATTGGAGTGGGTCTAGGGTTTCTGGGATAATGCTGTTGATGTGAGCCATGACCAGCCTTTCAAAGCACTTCATGGCTACAGACGTCAGTGCTACGGGTCAGTAGTCATTTAGGCAGGTTATCTTAGAGTCCTTGGAGTTTGTCAGAATTTGTGGGTTTTTGTTTGTCCACCTGCCTCTTGAGGATTGACCACAAATTCTCAATGGGATTAAGGTCTGGGGAGTTTCCTGGCCATGGACCCAAAACTCAGATGTTTTGTTCCCCGAGCCACTTAGTTATCACTTTTGCCTTATGGCAAGGTGCTCCATCATGCTGGAAAAGGCATTGTTCGTCACCAAACTGTTCTTGGATGGTTGGGAGAAGTTGCTCTCTGAGGATGTGTTGGTACCATTCTTTATTCATGGCTGTGTTCTTAGGCAAAATTGTGAGTGAGCCCACTACCTTGGCTGAGAAGCAACCCCACACATGAATGGTCTCAGGATGCTTTACTGTTGGCATGACACAGGACTGATGGTAGCGCGCACCTTGTCTTCTCCGGACAAGCTTTTTTCCGGATGCCCCAAACAATCGGAAAGGGGATTCATCAGAGAAAATTACTTTACCCCAGTCCTCAGCAGTCCAATCCCTGTACCTTTTGCAGAATATCAGTCAGTCCCTGATGTTTTTCCTGGAGAGAAGTGGCTTCCTCGCTGCCCTTCTTGACACCAGGCCATTCTCCAAAAGACTTTGCCTCACTGTGCGTGCAGATGCACTCACATCTGCCTGCTGCCATTCCTGAGCAAGCTCTGCACTGGTGGTGCCCCGATCCCGCAGCTGAATCAACTTTAGGAGACGGTCCTGGCGCTTGCTGGACTTTCTTGGGCGCCCTGAAGCCTTCTTCACAACAATTGAACCTCTCTCCTTGAAGTTCTTTATGATCCGATAAATGGTTGATTTAGGTGCAATCTTACTAGCAGCAATATCCTTGCCTGTGAAGCCCTTTTTGTGCAAAGCAATGATGATGGCACATGTTTCCTTTCAGGTAACCATGGTTAACAGAGGAAGAACAATGATTTCAAGCACCACCCTCCTTTTAAAGCCTCCAGTCTGTTATTCTAACTCAATCAGCATGACAGAGTGATCTCCAGCCTTGTCCTCGTCAACACTCTCACCTGTGTTAACGAGAGAATCACTCACATGATGTCAGCTGGTCCTTTTGTGGCAGGGCTGAAATGCAGTGGAAATGTTTTTTGGGGATTAAGTTCATTTTTATGGCAAAGAGGGACTTTGCAATTAATTGCAATTCATCTGATCACTCTTCATAACATTCTGGAGTATATGCAAATTGCCATCATAAAAACTGAGGCAGCAGACGTTGTGAAAATTAATATTTGTGTCATTCTCAAAACTTTTGACCACGACTGTACACTATATATCTATAGCGATTTTTCTGTTGGTCTGTGTGTCGGTTGTTCGGTCGGTCGGTCCGTCAGTATGTTTTTGTCTGTCTGTCTATATTAATTCCCAGTCTGTGTGTCTGTCTGTATTAATTATCTCTCTCTCTCTTTATAGAGCTCTGTCCAGAATTCTGTCCACTACTGGCCTGCCATGCAGACTCTTAAAGGGACCTGTTGGTCTTTATGTAGATACAGTCCCAGTGATGATGAGGATCACATATTATCTCATTGAGAAGGTGGATGTTGGTAATGTTCAGTGGGGAATCTGGTAGACTGGATTACTGTAAAAGTACTATGAGACATTTTAAAGGCGCTATGGAATAACTATCTTTAAAGTAATGACTCGGGACGACGGTTGTAATATGAAAGCTTATTTGAATAATACTTCACGTTACATTTGACCACTTTAGATTCTACAAAACTATCAAAGAAAGTTGCTAGCGAAAGCCAGGCTTATCACTTGTCACTTGCTCATAAGTGGAGCATTTTCGTTCTCACTTCCACTTCCTGTCGCAAAGCATTCTGGTAATTGCAGTCTAAGACGCAATATGCAGAAATAGCTCCACCATTTGCATTGTCGCTAGATTTCAGATGGTTCATCTAAACAAGTCATGCAGAGTATAGAGAATCATTGTACCATCTGAACCACTGAAATATATTTTCAATAAAACCCATGTTTTTATTTAGTTTCAGCTGTTTGAAGCTAAAACAAAACCGAGAGTAAAAAAAAAAGCCTAAACTAAAGTTACGGACGTGAAGCAGAGAAATAGCACACGTATCAGACTGGCTTTCAACCAGAAGACAGATCTATAACTGACGTGAATTTTGGTCGGGTCGCCCACAAAGCTACATATTGCGCTTTTAATTAGTTCGTGAGGAAGAGAATTCCAGACCGACATTGAGAAATTAATTTGGCAAATTACCTGGGTGTCTTGGATGTTGGAAATGTTAAAGGTACAGTTGGAAATCTGGTGGACTGGATTACTGGAAAGTACCATGGCTGTGTTTTCACAGGAAGCCCAATTATATATATATATTTTTTTTTTCACTCATTGGTCTTTTGACCAATCAGATAAGCTCTGAAAAAGATCCGATGTGAAAAGATCTGATGTGATTGGTCAAAATATCAGAATTGTGCTGCCTGTGTACACGCAGCCTAGGAAACCTTTTGAATGGCATTATTCTAGGTGAAATAGGCCCCACACACCACAGGAGGCTGGTGAAGGGAGGACGGTTGATTAAAAATGGCTGGAATGGAGTGAAAGGAATAGAAACCATATGTCTGATGTGTTTGATACCATTCCATTCATTCTGTCCTCCCCAATTGAAGATCCACCAGCCACCTGTGCCATACACACTCACGTTGTACAGCTGATGTAGGCCTACAAAAATGTGTTAATTTGAATCATGTTATTCTGGCTCATCCTTTTTCAAAGCTCTCCTCCAGGGCCCCCAGGAGGTGCATGTTTTAGTTTTTGGTCCTAGAACTAACACCTTAGATTTAACTAATTAACTTTATCATCAAGCCCTTGATTGTTTTTGTATCGGGTGTGTTAGTGCTAGGGCCATTTTACATTTACATTTTTTACATTTTAGTCATTTAGCAGACGCTCTTATCCAGAGCGACTTACAGGAGCAATTAGGGTTAAGTGCCTTGCTCAAGGGCACATCGACAGATTTTTCACCTAGTCGGCTCGGGGATTAGAACCAGCGACCTTTCGGTTACTGGCACAACGCTCTTACCCACTAAGCTACCTGCCGCCCTATTTTATGTTGTATCTACCTGCCCAGGGACTACAGTTGAAAACTAGCTAGCTGGCTAAATCTGACACCTTTACTGAAATGTTGATTGATGTGCAGCATCCCGGTCAAATACATTTTCAATAAATGAAATGAAGAGGAATGGAATGTATTTATGAGTCTGTGAGTTGGTCTTTAATAAGTGTGATTAGTTCAATGTAACATCATATACAGTGAGAGAAAAAAGTATTTGATCCCCTGCTGATTTTGTACGTTTTCCCACTGACAAAGAAATGATCAGTCTTAATCATAATTTTAATGGTAGGTTTATTTGAACAGTGAGAGACAGAATAACAACAAAAAAATCCAGAAAAACGCATGTCAAAAATGTTATAAATTGATTTGCATTTTAATGAGGGAAATTAGTATTTGACCCCTCTGCAAAACATGACTTAGTACTTGGTGGCAAAACCCTTGTTGGCAATCACAGAGGTCAGACGTTTCTTGTAGTTGGCCACCAGGTTTGCACACATCTCAAGAGGGATTTTGTCCCACTCCTCTTTGCAGATCTTCTCCAAGTCATTAAGGTTTCGAGGCTGATGTTTGGCAACTCGAACCTTCAGCTCCCTCCACAGATTTTCTATGGGATTAAGGTCTGGAGACTGGCTAGGCCACTCCAGGACCTTAATGTGCTTCTTCTTGAGCCACTCCTTTGTTGCCTTGGCCGTGTGTTTTGGGTCATTGTCATGCTGGAATACCCATTTACGACCCATTTTCAATGCCCTGGCTGAGGGAAGGAGGTTCTCACCCAAGATTTGACGGTACATGGCCCCGTCCATCGTCCCTTTGATGCGGTGAAGTTGTCCTGTCCCCTTAGCAGAAAAACACCCCCAAAGCATAATGTTTCCGCCTCCATGTTTGACGGTGGGGATGGTGTTCTTGGGGTCATAGGCAGCATTCCTCCTCCTCCAAACACGGCGAGTTGAGTTGATGCCAAAGAGCTCCATTTTGGTCTCATCTGACCACAACACTTTTACCCAGTTCTCCTCTGAATCATTCAGATATTCATTGGCAAACTTCAGACGGGCATGTATATGTGCTTTCTTGAGCAGGGGGACCTTGCGGGCGCTGCAGGATTTCAGTCCTTCACGGCGTAGTGTGTTACCAATGTTTTCTTGGTGACTATGGTCCCAGCTGCCTTGAGATCATTGACAAGATCCTCCCGTGTAGTTCTGGGCTGAATCCTCACCGTTCTCATGATCATTGCAACTCCACGAGGTGAGATCTTGCATGGAGCCCCAGGCTGATGGAGATTGACAGTTCTTTTGTGTTTCTTCCTTTGCGAATAATCACACCAACTGTTGTCACCTTCTCACCAAGCTGTTTGGCGATGGTCTTGTAGCCCATTCCAGCCTTGTGTAGGTCTACAATCTTGTCCCTGACATCCTTGGAGAGCTCTTTGGTCTTGGCCATGGTGGAGAGTTTGGAATCTGATTGATTGATTGCTTCTGTGGACAGGTGTCTTTTATACAGGTAACAAACTGAGATTAGGAGCACTCCCTTTAAGAGTGTGCTCCTAATCTCAGCTCGTTACCTGTATAAAAGACACCTGGGAGCCAGAAATCTTTCTGATTGAGAGGGGGTCAAATACTTATTTCCGTCATTAAAATGCAAATGAAATTATTACATTTTTGACATGTGTTTTTCTGGATTTTTGTTGTTGTTATTCTGTCTCTCACTGTTCAAATAAACCTACCATTAAAATTATAGACTGATCATTTATTTGTCAGTGGGCAAACGTACAAAATCAGCAGGGGATCAAATACTTGTTTCCCTCACTGTAATATGCATTGTAATCAGTCTGTTTTGGGGTTTGCAGAGTCATTGTATATCATTGGTTACCCATCCTATCATGTTACCACACAGATATGACCGTCTAGCGTCCTTCTGCCAAACCTGGGTGTTGTCACAGGGCCCTCTCTTGGTAACACCTGCAAAATATCACTAAATCAAATCCTGAAATAAAAGAATAAAAACCCACTTTTACCATATAGAATATGAATTTATGGGCTGAATACTTGTATTAAGTGTATGAAGACTTTATATGACGTAAATATGAACATATAATATAAAAACCTATACGTGTTGAACGCGACGACCGTGTTGAAATAGGAAGCTGTCTACATTTATAAGGAAGTAGTCTACATTATATAAGGAAGTCGTCTACATTATATAAGGAAGTAGAAGAACGGTCGAAGAAAGAGGTTTGTAGCATTCTTTTACAATTGAATGTAGAATGTAGCATTCTTTTACAATTGAATGTAGAAAAGTGTTTTTGAGAAGTTAGACTATTATAGAGAGGTGATTTAGGGGGTAAAACATCCGCAGAATTGTAAAGTTATTACAATACTGATTTTAACTTTCAAGATTGATCATTTTAGGCTTATATGTTGATTCATATTGATTAGCCTAATCAATATGATCCGATGTGATGTTATAGGCTATGAGGTAGGGAATGATTGTTATAGGCGATTGATACTACATTATCGTGATTACTATCCGCGTGATCCCCAAGACGGTCGAAACGTTCCGTTCTTTCAAATCCTGAAAGAAGACGTGCGTCGGAACACTGTTGCTGAAGAAACTAGTCCGTCTCGTCAAGTCGGTCAAGTAAAAGTGACATGCAACAATGGGCATATAAACTATGTAAATGTTGACTAAATCAGTGTTTCCCAAACTCGGTCCTGGGACCCCCAAAAACCAACACGTGCAACCAGGGGGGCCACGGGACTGAGTTTGGGAAACCATGGACTAAATCAAAGTTAAGTTGAAAAATATTTCTGGTGATGCAGATCTGAAAGAGGGGCGGTGGTCCGTTTTGGTCACTGCAGGTGCGCTCGATATAGCTTGATCGGCGCCCCGATGCGCATTGAATCGTTGTCGACTTACCTTTTCTCTGAATGCAAGTCCCGGTGCACCGGGCGAGAAACTGTTCGCACCTCAAATGAACCCAAGCAGTGCATCGGTGTATTCACTAAACGATACGGGGAGGGACCTACCTGAATTTGAAATCTCCTTGTCGTTTACCTACGGTTTGTACGGTGTGAACTATTGACCCCAGCTCAGGCTCAATCAAACTTTTCCATCTTTGGACATTTTCCTGCATAACAAACGTGTCACCATGTAGGCTACTACTAAACCAGAACAAGAAACAGTGGTGTGTAGGCTGTATTCTCTTAAAGGGTTAGGAAGAAATACCTGTCAATGTCTGTAATGTCTTTTAGTTGTGTTTGGACCCCAGGTGTTATGGAGTCAGCTAATGGGGATCCAACCAGGTAGACTAGCTGTTGTTATGGAGTCAGCTAATGGGGATCCAACCAGGTAGACTAGCTGATGTTATGGAGTCAGCTAATGGGGATCCAACCAGGGAGACTAGCTGTTGTTATGGAGTCAGCTAATGGGGATCCAACCAGGTAGACTAGCTGTTGTTATGGAGTCAGTTAATGGGGATCCAACCAGGTAGACTAGCTGTTGTTATGGAGTCAGCTAATGGGGATCCAACCAGGTAGACTAGCTGTTGTTATGGAGTCAGCTAATCGGGATCCAAATCAAATTAATAACATATTGGACTGTGCATGTTTAAATGCAACATGAAGTCTCTGTTTGAACTCTGACCACAGACAGTAAAAGTGTTGTCATTGTTAATGTTCGGAAATATTGACTGTTCTGTTATTTCTTAGTGTAGCTAAGTGAGCAGTGACTCGAAAATGAGTCTCTCTGGGGAGAGAGAGGAGGAGACCACTGCCTCTAAAATGAGTCTCTCTGGGGAGAGAGAGGACGAGACCACTGCCTCTAAAATGAGTCTCTCTGGGGAGAGAGAGGAGGAGACCACTGCCTCTAAAATTAGTCTCTCTGGGGAGAGAGAGGAGGGGACCACTGCCTCTAAAATGAGTCTCTCTGGGGAGAGAGAGGAGGGGACCACTGCCTCTAAAATGAGTCTCTCTGGGGAGAGAGAGGAGGAGACCACTGCCTCTAAAATGACTCAAGACACCAGTTCTAAAAGGTAAGAGATTAATTGTAAAATATACAGTTCTCTTAAAAATATCAAACTAATGAAGAGAAAAGTGTTCACAAATTACATCAAATGTAGGCCTATATCATTCATTTAAAAGGCCAAACACAGATTTACCAATTGCAGACTGTAGCTTTATAAAGAAACATCAGGACTTCTATGAGTTCAGCTATACACTTGTTGAAATGATGTAGATGAGGTACTGATGGGATATTGATGAGGTGATCTGCCTCCCTGTTTTGTTCAGTGTCCAGAAGCCCAGAGCAGAGTCACCTGCCCCCAGCCTGCTATCAATGAAGAGTGATCAGCCACCTGCTTTCAGCCAGGAACCATTACCAGATGACAATAAGGAAGTGGAGAGTTTGGACAGTGAGGATGCATTAAAGATCACACACAACCTTCTGGACAGAAGAAGTAAGACTGTGTTTCATACAATATTACAAAGAACGGGACAAAGGCCGCTCTAACACACACACACACACACACACACACACACACACACACACACAAACTTATGAGTCCCAACTCTCATTGTTTTCCTACAGGTCATACTCTTCTGACAGTCCAACAAGACATTAAGGCTAAACTGAAACACAAGTATCAACACATATCTGAAGGAATTGGAAACCAAAGTCTGTTAAAGGACATCTACACAGAGCTCTACATCACAGAGGGTGGAAGTGGAGGGGTCAATAATGAACATGAGGTGAGACAGATAGAGATGGCATCCAAGAAACAAACCACACAAGAGACACCAATCAAATGCAACGACATCTTCAAGCCTTTAGCTGGACAAGACAAACCTATCAGAACTGTGCTGACAAAAGGAATCGCTGGCATTGGAAAAACAGTCTCTGTGCAGAAGGTCATCCTTGACTGGGCAGAGGGAAAAGCAAATCAGGACGTTCATTTCATGTTTCCTCTTCCTTTCCGTGATCTGAACCTGAAAAAGGACCAATACAGTCTGATGCAACTTCTTTCCCACTACTTCTCAGAGCTGAAAGAGATTGACAACATTGAAGATGCTGAAACCAAAACTGTTTTCATTTTTGATGGTCTGGATGAGTGTCGACTTCCTCTAGACTTCAAAAACAATGAGAGGTGCTGTGATGTCACGAAGCCAACCTCAGTGGACGTGCTGCTGACAAACCTCATCAAGGGGAATCTGCTTCCCTCTGCTCTCCTCTGGATAACCTCACGGCCTGCAGCAGCCAATCAGATCCCACCTGAGTGTGTTGACCAGGTGACAGAGGTACGAGGGTTCAATGATCCACAGAAGGAGGAGTACTTCAGGAAGAAAATCACAGATCAGAATCTGGCCAATGAAGTCATCACCCACATAAAAACATCAAGGAGCTTCCACATCATGTGCCACATGCCAGTCTTCTGTTGGATATCAGCCACTGTCCTTGAGATGATGCTGAAAGAGGCAGAGAAGGATGAAGTCCCCAAAACTCTGACCCAGATGTTGACACACTTCACGCTCATCCAATTCATTGTGAAGAACAGAAAGTACAACAAAGTCACAGAGACAAACCCAAAGGAACTGTCTCAGTCAGACAAAGAGATGATCCTGAAACTGGCAAAGCTGGCTTTCCAACAGCTGCAGAAGGGCAACCTGATCTTCTATGAGGAGGACCTGAGAGAGTGTGGCCTTGATGTCACAGAGGCATCAGAGTACTCAGCATTGTGTACAGAGATCTTTAAAGAAGAATCTGGGCTGTACCAAGAGAAGGTCTACAGCTTTGTGCATCTGAGCATTCAGGAGTTTCTAGCAGCAGTGCATGCTTTAGAATCATGTCTGGACAAGAAGGAAAATGTTTTTTCCACCACTAGTGAGGATGAAGATGAGGAGTCAATCCAGTTGTCTGACTTACACAGGAGAGCAGTGGACCAGGCCTTGAAGAGTGAGAATGGACACCTGGACCTGTTCCTCCGCTTCCTTCTGGGTCTCTCACTGGAGTCCAATCAGAATCTGTTACGAGGCCTTCTGACACAGACAGGAAGTACAACACAGAGCAATGAGGAAACAGTTGAGGAAACAGTCTGGTACCTTTCAGACAAGATAGAGGAGGAACGTTCACCAGAAAGGATCATCAACTTGTTCCACTGTCTGAATGAACTTGGTGCCAACTCTCTAGTTGAAGAAATGCAAACCTCCCTGCGATCAGGAACTCTTTCAGAAACAGAGCTAGAACCTCACCAATGTTCAGCCCTGGCCTACCTGTTACTGATGTCAGAGGAGGTGCTGGAGGAGTTTGACCTGAAGACATACACCACATCAGAGGAAGGTTATCAGAGGTTGCTGCCGGTAGTGAAAACCTGCAAGAGAGCACTGTAAGTTCTGTTATTGAGTTGCTGTTTACAGTATCATTATTCTGAAGGATTTGTATATCTAACAGATGATCTCCTCTCTCCAGACTGGCTGGCTGTAAACTCACATATAAATCCTGTGAGACTCTGGCCTCAACTCTGCAGACACCAAACTCCCCCCTGAGAGAACTGGACCTCAGCTACAATAACCTGAGAGACAGAGGAGTGAAGCTGCTCTGTGTTGGACTAACCAGTCCACTCTGCAACATACAGACACTAGTGTGAGTTAAATATCTTCAGTATGACTTATTATGTGGATGCTTTAAACATTATTTGAACGACTTAGTAAATATGCAGAAACATACATAAAATGTGATAAATATATCAAACTAAGGTAAATGTCTTGAGTGAGTTAGTATGTTTTTGACGTTGGTTAAACATGTGTCCTTCTGTTATTGTCTTAATGCATCTCATTATTCTTAAAGCTTTGCATATTTAACAGTGTATCACTATATCTCCTCTCTCCAGACTGGCTGACTGTAAACTCACATATGAATCCTGTGAGACTCTGGCCTCAGCTCTGCAGACACCAAACTCCCCCCTGAGAGAACTGGACCTCAGCTACAATGACCTGGGAGACAGAGGAGTGGAGCTGCTCTGTGTTGGACTAACCAGTGCACTCTGCAACATACAGACACTAGTGTGAGTTAACTATCTTCAGTATCCACTGTGAGTGTTTATATATTATGTATGTAGTTAGTATGTGTATGTTTTTAACATTATTTGAACGTCTTAGTAAATATGCAGAAACATACATAAAATGTGATAAATATATCAAACTAAGGTAAATATCTTGAGTGAGTTAGTATGTTTTTGACGTTGGTTAAACATGTGTCCTTCTGTTATTGTCTTAATGCATCTCATTATTCTTAAAGCTTTGCATATTTAACAGTGTATCAACATATCTCCTCTCTCCAGACTGGCTGACTGTGAACTCACATATAAATCCTGTGAGACTCTGGCTTCAGCTCTGCAGACACCAAACTCCCCCCTGAGAGAACTGGACCTCAGCTACAATGACCTGGGAGACAGAGGAGTGGAGCTGCTCTGTGTTGGACTAACCAGTCCACTCTGCAACATACAGACACTAGTGTGAGTTAAATATCTTCAGTATCCACTGTGAGTGTTTATATATTATGAATGTACTATATACTGAACAAGAATATAAACGCAACATGCAACAATTTGAAAGGTTTTACTGAGTTACAGTTCATATGAGGAAATCAGTCAATTGAAATAAATTCATTAGGCCCTATTCAATGGATTTCACTTAAATGGGAATTCAGATATGCATCTGTTGGTCACAGATACCTTAAAAAAAATAAGTATGGGTGTGTATCAGAAAACCAGTCCGTATCTGGTGTGACCACCATTTGCCTCATGCAGCGCGACACATCTCCTTCACATAGAGTTGATCAGGCTGTTGATTGTGGCCTGTGGAATGTTGTCCCACTCCTCTTCAATGGCTGTGCGAAGTTGCTGGAAACTGGAAGATGCTGTCGATCCAGAGCATCCCAAACATGCATGTCTGGTGAGTATGCAGTCCAATGGAGAACTGGGACATTTTCAGCTTCCAGGAATTGTGTACAGATCCTTGCGACACGGGGCCGTGCATTATCATGCTGAAACATGAGGTGATGGCGGCGGATGAATGGCACGACAATGGGCCTCAGGATCTCGTCACGGTATCTCTGTGCATTCAAATTGCCATCGATAAAATGTGATTGTGTTCGTTGTCCGTAGCTTATGCCTGCCCATACCATAACCCCACCGCCACCATGGGGCACTCTGTTCACAACGTTGACATCAGCAAACCGCTCGCCCACACAATGCCATCACAACGCCATACACGCTTTCTGCCATCTTCCCGGTACAGTTGAAACCGGGATTCATCCGTGAAGAGCACACTCCTCCAGTGTGCCAGTGGCCATCGAAGGTGAGCATTTGCCCACAGAAGTTGGTTACGACTCTGAACTGCAGTCAGGTCAAGACCCTGGTGAGGATGACGAGCACGCAGATGAGCTTCCCTGAGACGGTTTCTGACAGTTTGTGCAGAAAGTATTTGGTTGTGAAAACCCACAGTTAAATCAGCTGTCCTGGTGGCTTGTCTCAGAACATCCTGCAGGTGAAGAAGTCGGATGTGGAGGTCCTGGGCTGGCGTGGTTACATGTGGTCTGTGATTGTGAGGCCGGTTGGATGTACTGCCAAATTCTCTAAAATGATGTTGGAGGCGGTTTATGGTAGAGAAATTAACATAAAATTCTCTAGCAACAGCTCTGGTGGACATTCCTGCAGTCATCATGCCAATTGCACGCTCCCTCAAAACTTGAGACATCTGTGGCATTGTGTTGTGTGACAAAACTGCACATTTCAGAGTGGCCTTTTATTGTCCCCAGCACAAGGTGCACCTGTGTAATGATCATGCTGTTTAATCAGCTTCTTGATATACCACACCTGTCAGGTGGATGGATTATCTTAGCAAAGGAGAAATGCTCACTAACAGGGATCTAAACAAATTTATGCACAACATTTGAGAGAAATAAGCTTTTGTGCGTATGGAACATATCTGGGATCTTTTATTTCAGCTCATGAAACGTGGGACCAACACTTTACATGTTGGGTTTATATTTCTGTTCAGTATAGTTAGTATGTGTATGTTTTTAACATTATTTTAACATTTTTGGGACATATTCAGAAACCTACATAACATATATAAAACTAAGGTAAATATCTTGAGTGAGTTAGTATGTTTTTAACATTGGTTAATCATGTGTCCTTCTGTTATTATCTTAATGCATCTCATTATTCTTAAAGCTTTGCATATTTAACAGTGTATCACTATATCTCCTCTCTCCAGACTGGCTGGCTGTGAACTCACATATGAATCCTGTGAGACTCTGGCTTCAGCTCTGCAGACACCAAACTCCCCCCTGAGAGAACTGGACCTCAGCTACAATGACCTGGGAGACAGAGGAGTGGAGCTGCTCTGTGTTGGACTAACCAGTCCACTCTGCAACATACCGACACTAGTGTGAGTTAACTTTCTTCAGTATGACTTATTATTCGGATGTTTTAGACATTTGTTAATCATGTGCTCTTCTGTCCTCTAGTCTAGGTCAGTGTGGTCTGACAGAGGGTTGCTGTTCAGATCTGGCCTCAGTCCTGAGTTCACCCAACTCACAACTGAAACAACTGGAGCTGAGAGACAATGACCTGCAGGACTCAGGAGTTACACTGCTGTCTGCTGGACTGGAGGATCCAGACTGTAAACTACACACACTGGGGTAAGTACAGCTGTTTCAGTCAGGTCGATACTGAGCTGAGTTACACTGCCCTCTGCTGGACTGGAGGATCCAGACTGTAAACTACACACACTGGGGTAAGTACAGCTGTTTCAGTCAGGTCGGTACTGAGCTGAGTTACACTGCCCTCTGCTGGACTGGAGGATCCAGACTGTAAACTACACACACTGGGGTAAGTACAGCTGTTTCAGTCAGGTCGGTACTGAGCTTAGTAAAACAAATACTCTGAACATCTGATGTTTCATCACAATGTTTGTCATGGACAAATGTATGGGTGTCCTACAAGATGATTGACACCAGTCCACCAACCTAGACAGCTGTTGTGTCTCTCTGTAGGCTGTCTGGCTGTCTGGTCACAGAGGAGGGCTGTGCTGCTCTGTCTTCAGCTCTGAGGTCAAACCCCTCCCACCTGAAAGAGCTGGACCTGAGCTACAATCACCCAGGAGACTCTGCAGGGGGACTGCTTTCAGCTGCTCTGGTGGATCCCACAGATAAACTGATGAAGCTGAAGTAAGTCAGAATAGATGTCCTAATAGTGTGAGCAGCGGTTGTGTCCTATGAAGTGTAGTAGGTTCAGTAACATGAGGACATGATGGTAGAATTAAGGGGACGTTTACCCAGCAGGCTTAGCACTCCAACACAGCATACATCATCACCACATGAATACTCTTCTTCTGCATCTCTGATATCCTGTTGGAATTGTACTCTGTTCTGTATGCAGTAGGTAGGATAGAATACCTGTATGTCTCTAGTAATGAATTGTACTCTGTTCTGAATGCAGTAGGTAGGATAGAATACCTGTATGTCTCTAGTAATGAATTGTACTCTGTTCTGTATGCAGTAGGTAGGATAGAATACCTGTATGTCTCTAGTAATGAATTGTACTCTGTTCTGTATGCAGTAGATAGGATAGAATACCTGTATGTCTCTAGTAATGAATTGTACTCTGTTCTGTATGCAGTAGGTAGGATAGAATACTTGTATGTCTCTAGTAATGAATTGTACTCTGTTCTGTATGCAGTAGGTAATATAGAATACCTGTATTTCTCTAGTAATGAATTGTACTCTGTTCTGTATGCAGTAGGTAGGATAAAATACCTGTATGTCTCTAGTAATGAACTTGGATAGTGCACCAGAACACAACAATATGGTTTAAATGTGGACTGCTTTATTAGGTCTTTGTCAGTCAATAACCTGTTTCTCCTACAGTGTGGATCATGGTGGAGAGTTCAGGCTGAAATCAGGGCTGAGGAAATGTAAGTCTCTTCAATCCTAATTAACTACATATTCAGAACTATAGTAACTAATCAATACTTGTTCTCTACCTACAAAACAACATTTTATATGAAGATGTGGTTTGATTAAACTCTCCTTTTGTCTACAGATGCCTGTCATCTCACCCTGGACCCAAATACAGCAAACCCAAACCTGATACTGTCTGAGGGGAACAGGAAGGTGACATTGGTGGAGGAGAAGCAGCATTATGAAGACCATCCAGACAGATTTGACCGTCATCCCCAAGTTCTCTGCAGAGAAGGCTTATCTGGATCTCGTTATTACTGGGAGGTGGAGATGGATGGTGACATGGCTCACATTGGTGTGGTGTACAAAGGAATGCAGAGGAAGGGAAAGGAGAAGGACAGTAGGATTGGATACAATAGGAAGTCCTGGTGTTTATTCTGCTATGACAGTGGATATAACTTTTACCATCCTGGAGTCGGCAGATCCATCCCTGGTCCTGTTTCTAACAGAGTTGGAGTGTATCTGGACTGGCCAGCTGGTACTTTGTCCTTCTATAGTGTGTCCTCCTCTGGTACACTGACACACCTTTACACAGAACACAGCACATTCACTGAACCCCTCTATCCTGGGCTTGGGTTTGGGTTTGGGGTTTCCTCCTTCTCAATGACCCTGTGTCAGATAGATGACCAACACATTCAAAGGTGAGTCATAGCAATGTTTAATCATGTGTTTTCCTCTGGAATCATTCCTACAATTAGATTAGTATTGGTGTGTTTTAATGTGTTCTGTTGGACCTACAGACAGTTAGATTAGTAGTAGTGGTGTGTTTTTAATGTGTTCTGTTGGACCTACAGACAGTTAGATTAGTAGTAGTGGTGTGTTTTAATGTGTTCTGTTGGACCTACAGACAGTTAGATTAGTAGTAGTGGTGTGTTTTAATGTGTTCTGTTGGACCTACAGACAGTTAGATTAGTAGTAGTGGTGTGTTTTAATGTGTTCTGTTGGACCTACAGACAGTTAGATTAGTAGTAGTGGTGTGTTTTAATGTGTTCTGTTGGACCTACAGACAGTTAGATTAGTAGTAGTGGTGTGTTTTAATGTGTTCTGTTGGACCTACAGACAGTTAGATTAGTAGTAGTGGTGTGTTTTAATGTGTTCTGTTGGACCTACAGACAGTTAGATTAGTAGTGGTGGTGTGTTTTAATGTGTTCTGTTTGACCTACAGACAGTTAGATTAGTAGTGGTGTGTTTTAATGTGTTCTGTTGGACCTACAGACAGTTAGATTAGTAGTAGTGGTGTGTTTTAATGTGTTCTGTTGGACCTACAGACAGTTAGATTAGTAGTAGTGGTGTGTTTTAATGTGTTCTGTTGGACCTACAGACAGTTAGATTAGTAGTAGTGGTGTGTTTTAATGTGTTCTGTTGGACCTACAGACAGTTAGATTAGTAGTAGTGGTGTGTTTTAATGTGTTCTGTTGGACCTACAGACAGTTAGATTAGTAGTAGTGGTGTGTTTTAATGTGTTCTGTTGGACCTACAGACAGTTAGATTAGTAGTAGTGGTGTGTTTTAATGTGTTCTGTTGGACCTACAGACAGTTAGATTAGTAGTAGTGGTGTGTTTTAATGTGTTCTGTTGGACCTACAGACAGTAACTCATGATACCGGGTGACATCACATCTCTAAGGGCTTTCATGAAGATAAGCAATGTCACCTGTAATGTCACCATCAGTATTGACTTCATGGAAGTTGACAGGGTGTTATGTCACATTTGGCAATGCACCCTACATAGGGAGTGGTTCTGTCACCCTTTATACACCCTTTGTATTGCTTATGAAGACTGTATGTATGCTATATAAAGCCTTTATAAGTTGTATTTAGTTTAATCACAGTCTATCCATCTGCTTTCCCAACAGCAGAGACCATGGTGGAGAGTGTTGTATCAAGCCTGGACCTGAGAACACCAGAGACCATGGTGGAGAGTGTTGTATCAAGCCTGGACCTGAGAACACCAGAGACCATGGTGGAGAGTGTTGTATCAAGCCTGGACCTGAGAACACCAGAGACCATGGTGGAGAGTGTTGTATCAAGCCTGGACCTGAGAAATGTGAGTGTTAAAATATAATTGTTTTTCAATCAAAATACTTTTAAAACGCTCATTATACTTGAGTCCCAGGCAAGGAACACAATCATGATCTATTTGGTCAAAACAAACTTAAAGGTAGAGTCAGCAATATGATGTAGATGCACAAAGTAAACATCATAGTGGGTACATTTCTACAACATCTAAGAGTGTTGGAGCGCGATGCTAAACTTCTCTGTTTTGGTCCCGTGGCTACCACGCTGTAAGAGAGTGAAGAGAACCCGTGCACATGGGCAGCTACTGTGTGAGACTTTGTGAGAGAGAAGTCAGGCATCTTGCTCATCACAATATCTGCGGTGCTGCTCGTACAACATCATTTAGCTGACTCTACCTTTAAGCTCTCATCCTGGGATCTACCAGAAATCAGGCCCCCAACATCTCCAAAACATGGACCAGAACCATGTTGTTTCCTGCTTCCACAAACATTCATTAATATAACACTGTGTGCTAATGAGACTGTTGCTCACTTATATACATTTTTATTACAAGTCTATTTAATAATTATTAATTCATTATTACATGAGATTGTCCATTTTAAATAACAACTACTTTTGACTTCAGGGATTCCTCAGAGGTGTAAGACTTGTGACCATGTTGAGGTAAGTCATAATGTCAATTCTTACTTTTACATACCTTCAGGAGTCAGGCACAGTCTGAAAGCCAGGTGTGTACTGACCAACCATTCATACTGGGATATAGACAGTCCTGTGTTCTGCTTTAGTAATATAAACACAGTCTGAAAGCCAGGTGTGTACTGACCAACCATTCATACTGGGATATAGACAGTCCTGTGTTCTGCTTTAGTAATATAAACACTGTCTCAAAGCCAGGTGTGTACTGACCAACCATTCATACTGGGATATAGACAGTCCTGTGTTCTGCTTGTAGGAATGCAGGATTTTAGCTGTTGTCGTATTTTGTCATTAGACAGTTGAATTGGATCAATCCCCAGCATTCCATGTAACATTTAATAAATACATTAGATTAGTTACTTTGATTAATGGGCCAGTTTCCCGGACACAGATTAAGTCTAGTCTTGGACCTTAAAGGACTTTCTATTGAAGCTTCCATTGATCATGCTTTAAGTCCAGCACTAGACTCTATCTGTGTCCAGGAAACTGGCCCCATATGTATAACTGAGATGCTTGCCCTTGTTCAGGACTCCACACACTGGCTTCAGATTGAACCCTTGACTTCCACTGTCCAGGGAGTGACAATCTTCAGGTAAAATAACTACTTTTAACATTTCATTCCGCTTGCTAGTGTATTTCCCCATTACCTTTGGGAATAGGCTTCTAATCCAACCTCTCCATTTGACGATTGACCCGCTCTACCATATCTTGTTGTTGCCCTCAGGCACAGGACACCCAAAGGGCGTTATGAGTGCACAGTGTCTGGGCTCCGCTGGGTGTGTGACGGAGATGTCATTCTGAAGTATCAATTCAGGAACTGGTATCCCTACAGTCACCTTCTGAAAGACATGCAGTACGGACAAGGTGGTCCATTGCTGGACATCACTATGGAGTTCGGTGAACTGGAGGAAGTTCATCTGCCACACTTTGTCTGTTTAGGTAAAACCATATTCACATAGTATTCAGAAAGACATTTCCATGTAACTGAGTTTCACTTCCTGAATGAATGAATGAATATTCTGGGAGTTTGAGTTTACTGTGATCTGATACTGCATATTCTTTGTGTTTTAGTTGGATGAATAATACAATATTTGTCTTTCTGTCTCCTTTTTATTGTGTTGTTCAGGGACCAACCCTTCCCTGAGGAATGAGATGAAGATTCTTCATGTAGAGGAACATGGAGTGTCTGTTGAGGAAGTGCATGAGGTCACCAGATTCCATGCTAAGATTCTCCATCCCAAGTTCTCAGTTATCTCTGTTATACTGAGCTATATCTTTACGCGGAACATAGATGTCCACTGTGAGCTGATGCTCTATATGACAGTGAAAAAGGAAACACTAATTCCACGCCTATACCTGTTCCCCAGTAACCCCAGCCAAATACAGGTGAGGTACCATTATTTTATAGGTGACCTTAACTAAGCAGTGGTACGGTTTATGTTGACACTCATAACATGAAGATAATAGTGTGTTGCTAGTTTTCTGAATAATGTTTGAATAAGACTATACATTGACTGGCTGTGTATTCCATGCCTTGTTTCGCAGGCTGTGGAACAACAGGAAAAGTCTCAAGGGTCTTCAAGGGTTCTCATCTCAAGACCAGAGCAGGCCTTCAAACTGAATAGTTACTTCAGACTGAACATTCCCTGTTCTACCTACATCAATCCACAGGTACAGTTTTAGTAGACTAAGAACATGAATCTGACATTTAAGTCACATTTCTATCCATTGCTCTCTCTCGCTCGATGGCTCTCAATTCAAATGGCTTTATTGGCATGGGAAACATATGTTTACATTGCAAGCAATCTCTCTCTCGTTCTCTCCATCTCTCTCCAGAAGATTCATCTCATACATAGAGACTCCACACCAAGCTTTTTCAAGGCGGTTGTGAAAATGACAGGGGTTGACATTGAGATGGAGTTATTCGGTGATGATGAGAGGATAGCATGGAAAGAAGTGGTATCACAAGGTAGGAGCATACAGTGGGGCAAAAAAGTATTTAGTCAGCCACCAATTGTGCAAGTTCTCCCACTTAAAAAGATGAGAGAGGCCTGTAAATTTCATCATAGGTACACGTCAACTATGACAGACAAAATGAGAAAGAAAATCCAGAAAATCACATTGTAGGATTTTTTATGAATTTATTTGCAAATTATGGTGGAAAATAAGTATTTGGTCAATAACAAAAGTTTCTCAATACTTTGTTATATACCCTTTGTTGGCAATGACACAGGTCAAATGTTTTCTGTATGTCTTCACAAGGTTTTCATACACTGTTGCTGGTATTTTGGCCCATTCCTCCATGCAGATCTCCTCTAGAGCAGTGATGTTGGGGCTGTCGCTGGGCAACACGGACTTTCAACTCCCTCCAAAGATTTTCTATGGGGTTGAGATCTGGAGACTGGCTAGGCCACTCCAGGACCTTGAAATGCTTCTTACGAAGCCACTCCTTCGTTGCCCGGGCGGTGTGTTTGGGATCATTGTCATGCTGAAAGACCCAGCCACGTTTCATCTTCAATGCCCTTGCTGATGGAAGGAGGTTTTCACTCAAAATCTCACGATACATGGCCCCATTCATTCTTTCCTTTACACGAATCAGTCGTCCTGGTCCTTTGCAGAAAAACAGCCCCAAAGCATGATGTTTCCACCCCCATGCTTCACAGTAGGTATGGTGTTCTTTGGATGCAACTCAGCATTCTTTGTCCTCCAAACACGACGAGTTGAGTTTTTACCAAAAAGTTCTATTTTGGTTTCATATGACATTCTCCCAATCCTCTTCTGGATCATCCAAATGCACTCTAGCAAACTTCAGACGGGCCTGGAAATGTACTGGCTTAAGCAGGGGGACACGTCTGGCACTGCATGATTTGAGTCCCTGGCGGCGTAGTGTGTTACTGATGGTAGGCATTGTTACTTTGGTCCCAGCTCTCTGCAGGTCATTCACTAGGTCCCCCCGTGTGGTTCTGGGATTTTTGCTCACCGTTCTTGTGATCATTTTGACCCCACGGGGTGAGATCTTGCGTGGAGCCCCAGATCGAGGGAGATTATCAGTGGTCTTGTATGTCTTCCATTTCCTAATATTTGCTCCCACAGTTGATTTCTTCAAACCAAGCTGCTTACCTATTGCAGATTCAGTCTTCCCACCCTGGTGCAGGTCTACAATTTTGTTTCTGGTGTCCTTTGACAGCTCTTTGGTCTTGGCCATAGTGGAGTTTGGAGTGTGACTGTTTGAGGTTGTGGACAGGTGTCTTTTATACTGATAACAAGTTCAAACAGGTGCCATTAATACAGGTAACGAGTGGAGGACAGAAGAGCCTCTTAAAGAAGAAGTTACAGGTCTATGAGAGCCAGAAATCTTGCTTGTTTGTAGGTGACCAAATACTTATTTTCCACCATAATTTGCAAATAAATTCATAAAAAATCCTACAATGTGATTTTCTGGAATTTGTTTTCTCAATTTGTCTGTCATAGTTGACGTGTACCTATGATGAAAATTACAGGCCTCTCTCATCTTTTTAAGTGGGAGAACTTGCACAATTGGTGGCTGACTAAATACTTTTTTTCCCCACTGTATGTCAATCATAACTTTGTACTTTTGTAACAGATGCTATTTAGAGTGATATAACCTCATTTTGTTTATCTTTCAGATGAATACATCACTGCCACCCATTCAACAAGTAAGTAAACATGAGTTACAGTGCATTCGGAAAGTATTCAGACCCCTTGAATTGTTCCACATTTTGTTACGGTACAGCCTTATTATAAAATTGATTAAATTGTTTTTTCCCCCTCATCAATCTGCACACAATACCCCATAATGACAAAGCAAAAACAGGTTTTAGAAATTTTTGCAAATGTGTATGTATAAAATAAAGTCACATTTACATAAGTATTTAGACCCTTTACTCAGTACTTTGTTGAAGCACCTTTGGCAGCGATTACAGCCTCGATTCTTCTTGGGTATGATGCTAGAAGATTGGCACACCTGTATTTGGGGAGTTTCTCCCATTCTTCTCTGCAGATCCTCTCAAGCTCTGTCAGGTTGGATGGGGAGCGTCGCTGCACAGCTATTTACAGGTCTCTCTAGAGATATTAGATCGGGTTCAAGTCCGGGCTCTGGCTGGGCCACTCAAGGACATTCAGAGACTTGTCCCGGAGCCACTCCTGCGTTGTCTTGTCTGTGTGCTTAGGGTCGTTGTCCTGTTGGAAGGTGAACCTTCGCCCCAGTCTGAGGTCCTGAGCGCTCTGGAGCAGGTTTTCATTAAGGATCTCTCTGTACTGCTCCATTCATCTTTCCCTCGATCCTGACTAGTCTCCCAGTCCCTGCCGCTGAAAAACATCCCCACAGCATGATGCTGCCACCACCATGCTTCACCGTAGGGATGGTGCCAGGGTTCTTCCAGATGTGACGCTTGGCATTCAGGCCAAAGAGTTCAATCTTGGTTTCATCAGACCAGATAATCTTGTTTCTCATGGTCTGAGAGTCCTTTAGGTGCCTTTTGGCAAACTCCAAGCGGGCTGTCATGTGTCTTTTACTGAGGAGTAGCTTCTGTCTGGCCACTCTACCATAAAGGCCTGATTGGTGGAGTTCTGCAGAGATGGTTGTCCTTCTGGAAGGCTCTCCCATCTCCACAGAGGAGCTCTGGAGCTCTTTCAGAGTGACCATCAGGTTCTTGGTCACCTCCCTGACCAAGGCCCTTCTCCCCCGATTCCTCAGTTTAGCCGGGCGGCCAGCTCTAGGAAGAGTTTTGGTGGTTCCAAACTTCTTCCATTTAAGAATGATAGAGGCCACTGTGTTCTTGGAGACCTTCAATGCTGCAGAACTGTTTCGGTACCCTTCCCCAGATCTGGGCCTCGACACAATCCTGTCTCGGAGCTCTACGGACAATTCCTTCGACCTCATGGCTTGGTTTTTCCTCTGACATGCACTGTCAACTGTGGGACGTTATATAGACAGGTGTGTTCCTTCCCAAACATGTCCAATCAATTAAATTTACCACAGGTGGACTCCAATCAAGTTGTTCAAACATCTCAAGGATGATCAATGGAAACAGGATGCACCTGAGCTCAATTTCAAGTCTCATAGCAAAGGGTCTGAATACTTATGTCGATAAGGTATTTCTGTTTTGGAATATTTTTATTCTGTCTATTTTGTATTCTTCTTTTCACTCTGTCATTTAAGTCATTATTGTGGAGTCACTACAATGTTGTTGATCCATCCTCAGTTTTCTCCCATCACAGCCATTGAACTCGTTAACTGTTTTAAAATCACCAATGCCTCATGGTGACATCACTAAGCAGTTTCCTTCCTGTCCTGCAGCTCAGTTCAGAAGGACGACTGTATCTTTGATGTGTCTGGGTGGTTTAATACATCACCCACAGGATAATTATTAACTTGACCATGCTTAAAGAGATAATAAATGTCTGATTTGTTATTGTTACCCGTCTACCAATCACTGCCCTTCTTTTATGAGGCTTTCAAAAAATATATACTTGAATCTGTGCTTGAAATGCAATACTTGACTGAGGGACCTTACAGATGTTGAATGTATGGGGGACATGTCCACTTTGACATTAGATTATTCTGAGTAGATTGTTGATAAAACATTAATAAGGGCATCTATTTTCAATGACTTCTCAATAAACCTAATACGAAAATATGTTATTTCAATTTGTTATTTTAAATTGACTGACTTTAATTGGAATTGACCACAACCCTGGAGTCGGCTCTATACAATAAATGACTATCAGAGGAATGATAACTGGAGAGACTGGAAGATGTAGAAACAGCTGCTGTTAACCCTAAAGCCATATTAATTTAATTGACCCCCCCTTCAGCATTAACAGTCCCTGACATTCCTGCTGAGGAGTTTCTGAAGAAACACTGGGCTAAACTAATTCAGCGAACCAAAAACTCAATGCCAATAGCAGATGATCTGTGGTCAAAGAACATGATTGGTGAAGAAGAGCACTCCAGAATAACAGCTGAAACAACTGAACAGGACCGAATGAGAAAACTACTGAAAGCAGTCATCCCCAAAGGACCAGAAGTGACGGGAGCTTGTCTCAAAGCTCTCGTTGAACATGAAAACCATCTTGTTAAGGACTTGAGTGAATCTGGGTAAGACAGTTTTCATTGCTCCCTCCCTTGAATATGTGTAATGATTAAATATAGGTCCAATAAAAACACAGCTACCCAGATCAAAGAGGAACTGTTTTTCCAGAATGGAAGCATGTTTTAGTGTTTCTGTCTGTAATAAATGACTGTTATCTTATTGTAGTTACATCATAGGACCATCATCACATCATTATCTCAGGTGGAACTCCTCCTTCTCCTCCATACTTTCTGATCTCTCTCTTCCCTTCTCCTCCATACTTTCTGATCTCTCTCTTCCCTTCTCCTCCATACTTTCTGATCTCTCTCTTCCCTTCTCCTCCATACTTTCTGATCTCTCTCTTCCCTTCTCCTCCATACTTTCTGATCTCTCTTCCCTTCTCCTCCATACTTTCTGATCTCTCTCTTCCCTTCTCCTCCATACTTTCTGATCTCTCTCTTCCCTTCTGCTCCATACTTTCTGATCTCTCTTCCCTTCTCCTCCATACTTTCTGATCTCTCTCTTCCCTTCTCCTCCATTCTTTCTGATCTCTCTCTTCCCTTCTCCTCCATACTTTCTGATCTCTCTTCCCTTCTCCTCCATACTTCTCGATCTCTCTCTCCCCTTCTCCTCCATACTTTCTGATCTCTCTCTTCCCTTCTCCTCCATACTTTCTGATCTCTCTCTTCCCTTCTCCTCCATACTTTCTGATCTCTCTCTTCCCTTCTCCTCCATCCTCTTTCTTGTAGAACCTAATCCGAAGACGCTGAGGCCTGTCTCCTAGTCTGTGGACTAAGACACTTCTTTACCTAATCCGAAGACGCTGAGGCCTGTCTCCTAGTCTGTGGACTAAGACACTTCTTCACCTAATCTGAAGACGCTGAGGCCTGTCTCCTAGTCTGTGGACTAAGACACTTCTTCACCTAGGAATGTATTTTGTGTGTGTGTGTCTTTGTATATACTGTGTGTGAGTTGGTCTCTGATTACTGTGATTAGTTCATTGTAACGTCATATACTATACATTATAATCAGTCTGTTTTGGGTTTGCAGAATCATTGTATATCATTGGTTTTCCATCCTATCATGTTACCACACAGATGTGACTGTCTAGCTCAGCGGTTCCCAATCTTTCCCATTCTGGAGACCATCAAATCACCGTCCAAAGCTCTTGAGGACCACCATTCGCCGGAGTCGCTGTTCTTTTTTCACATCAAATATATTGCTGGTCAAATTCTATCAATAGATGTGAATGTAACAAAGCCTGTAAAGGTCTATTATTATAAACTAGTTGCATTGTGAAAAGGAATGTAAAATTGCTTATAATACCATTAATACTCCCAACTGTTATTATTTTTGAATAATAAAATACTACAATCTAAAAAGTAATTGAGGACCACCTGCACCACCCCCCAAGGACCACAGGTTGGGAACCACTGGTCTGGAGTCCTTCTGCCAAACCTGGTTGTTGTGTCACACTGCCCCCTCCTGGTAGCACTGCAAAACATCACCTTTTTAAATTAAAGAATGTAATTTCAGTTTTACTAGATAGAATCTTAACTTATAGGCTGAATACTTGTATTAAGTGTATGAAGACTTTACATGAACCTATGGGTGTTGAATCCTCCCACTGTGTTGAAACAGGAAGTCCATTTATAATGAAGTAGAGGAACGGGTCTACCTCTTATTGTAGATCAATGATGATAGTGATTTTTTTTATACTGAAATTCGTAACATTTAATTAGGAAATGTTAGCAGACTTAGAATGTTGTTTAACAATATGAAAAAAGCAATAAAGTCCATCGCCTTTATAGCACAAATAATATTATAGCATCGACATTTGTTAACAGCATTAAAAGTAATGATTACTAGATAGTTGTGAGATTGATCAATATAAATGTTGGCTTGAGAGTGTTCAGCCCCATGACCACGATCAGTGCCAAGTGGTGGAATAAGGGAACTGCTTGTCAAGCGTAGAACGGGGAAAATATACTGTATGTTGAAAATGTGTTTAATTGTGAGAGTAATAATGACATTATTTTATTTATTTAATTGTATTGACATTGTGAATTCATGCAACGGCTTGACAGGCTAAATATAATTTGACCACATCGGTGCATTTGTAACGATAATAATCCATATAAAGTACAGTCATTTGTTAAATTAGAGGTACGTGTGAAAGTGAAACTATTGTGTAAATCCTATAAAAGACTGAGATAATGGAAATCCAATGAGAGATGGCTGATCTGCTCTGTTGGAAGATCTGGCACCGCTGCATTTCACAGAGAGCACGTTTTTAGAGACAGGTGGGACATTTTTAGCAGAAAGTACAGATTGGCTCATCAGATATCGTTTCCCAAAACCAATCTTATAGGATCTTTGAGAGGATGTAAGACCTACTTTAGAAAGGCAAACCCATGCCATTCGGGTGCGCGTCAAAGTGTTATCCATCCTCGGGTTTTTGGCAACAGGGCACTTTTCAGCCGAAGCTTGCCGATCGGCCAGCGGCATCTCACATCCCTCGATGAGCCAATGTTTTGGATGCAATCATCAGCAAAACGTACTGTAACATACAATTTCCACCATCGCGCAACAGGTTGAGGGGTTTCTTTGCCATCAATGGGTTCCCAAATACGAACGGAGAAATAGACGGCCCCCACATCGCCATAAAAGCACCATCCCAAAACGAGTTCAACTAGGCTATGTGAACAGAGAAGGCGTCTACTCTTAATGAGCAGGTGATATGTGATGTTAGGTGCAAAAGACGCTGTTGAATATAGTGCCCAGGTGGAAAGCACGACTTGTTCATTCTGCAGAACAGCAATGTTGCCGATCCGCCTACAGGGGGAGCTGTTCAGGATGGATGGCGTATTGGTGAGTATTGCCTACTGCTAGTGTCAGATATTGAATTCAATCAAAAGGTTTTATTTGTCTCACTCAGTTGTGGTTTGATTAGTAAAAATAAAAAGCATAGCTACAAAGAGAGGACCATTAGAACACTTCAAAGTATATTTGTCATCGCTAAAGCAACTTGAAATGTTCTAATGGTCTCTTTGTAGCTAGGTTTTTAGTTTTACTCATCAAACCACAAAGGTTTTATTTGTCTCACTCAGTTGTGGTTTGATGAGTAACAATGAGCGTTATAACTCCACGTGAAATACGCCCATCATTCACCCTTCATGGTGACAATAACGCCCTTATTTGCTGTATAGTTGGGAAGTATTGGAATTAGGCCCAGACAGTATATCTAAAGAACATATCCATGGCGAACTTCAAATGTCTTTGGAGGTGTTGGCAGAATGTTTTATTTTACAGTGACATTTGCTGTAGTTTTATCTGACCGTTTCTGAAAGACAAAAACAATTGCAAATAGTTGTGGACCTGTAAACAGATCGTTTGAATGAAGTAATGTTTTGCATTCACTTTTTCCCGAAACTAAATATGCTTCACTGCCCACAAATTCGGAAACGTTGTCTACTCGTAAATATAAAAATAAACTAGAGTTTATTGGTAGCCTACACACTTCAATACAAAAGATCAGCTGTCTGTTCACCTGTTACATTCTGCTGTATGTTATAAATCGCGCCGCGCACCCTGTCATCTGCATAGAGCAAACACTTTAAATAATAGCCTCTCTGATAGGCCCAATTAAATGAGAAATGCGCATGGTAATTTGTTGTATGGCTACATCGGGAATATGAACTCATCATGGCCAGAAAAGGTGAGGAATTTATTATGCAATGATTATGATAATGTATTATGTTCATAAATGAAATATTGTCTACGCAAGAAATGTCACATTACATCATTCAGACGTCGCCTACAAACGTCAATGGAAAAGGTGAATCGTCTGTTCTAACGTTAAACTGCGCTTCGGATCGGATCGCATAGAGCAAAATAGGCTGCTGGAAATACTGTAGCTGATCTATTTACTACTGTGAAGTGGGTCCTATTAACTGAGAGATGGGAAGAATGGTAGCCAATCCTAACTTGTTATAGGCCTATAGGCTATTTTGCGAGTATAGGCTTTATTCTGCAATAACAGGAATTATATGCCTATTTCTAATTATTTTAGAATGGATTTTCACTAACGGCAAATGATTCCATCTTGTTATTAATCTTTTATTGTTATGAATAAGCGTGTCCATCATATCCCACATTTCCACAAAATACTAATCTACTTGCCTTCCTGCAATGCAATACTTCAACCACTAGAAACTGTGAATACGCATGGTCTAAAGTTAGCGGGAAAGTGAGCGTGTGTCTGTGTGTCTTCTGTCTGTGTGTCTTCTGTCTGTGTGTCTTCACATATTTCTATATTTCTTAATTCCATTCTTCTACTTTTAGATTTGTGTGTATTGTTGTGAATTGTTAGATACTACTGCACTGTTGGAGCTAGGAACACAATCATTTAGCTACACCCACAATAACATCTGCTAAATATGTGTATGCGACCAATACAATTTCATTTGATTTAAATAATGACAATTCATTATTGAAAAATATATTGAGAATTGTTGGTAAACCAATACATAGTCAGGGTTGGGATCAATTCCCAGTCAATTCAGGAAGTAGACTGACATTCTAATTCCAATTCTCCTCAATGCTTTTCAATGAAGACAATTTGGATTTGGAATTTGGTTTACTTTCTGACTGGACTGGAATTCAAATGGAAGTAACTTCAACCATGTACATAGTCACTATGAACATATAGACCTTAATGATATTTTTAGTAAAAGTGAAATATTGTGTTTTTTATTCTGTAGTGTTTAAATCTCTCTGTGTGTGTCTGTGTTTGTGTATATGCTTTAGTGTGTGTCTGTGTGTGTGTGTGTGTGTGTGTGTGTGTGTGTGTGTGAGAATTGGTGAGATAATGAATAAATAATGAGTTAATTTGTATCACATTATTCTAGGTCAGTGTATTCCAACCTCTCCTCTGGGATCCCTAAGGATCACATTACTCTAGGTCAGTGTATTCCAACCTCTCCTCTGGGATCCCTAAGGATCACATTACTCTAGGTCAGTGTATTCCAACCTCTCCTCTGGGATCCCTAAGGATCACATTACTCTAGGTCAGTGTATTCCAACCTCTCCTCTGGGATCCCTATGGATCACATTAGTTGATTTTGCCCTAGAAGTAACACACTTGATTCAACTAATGAACTAATTATCATCAAGCCTTTGATTAGTAGAATCAGATGTGTTGGTGCTAGGGCAAAAATATGTATTTAGTATTTATTAAAATGTTTATCTACCTGCCCAGGGACTACAGTTGAAAACTAGCTAGCTGGCTAAATCTGGCACATTCACAGAAATGTTGAATGATGTGCAGTATCACTGTCAATTACATTTTCAATAAATGAAATTAAAAGGAATGGAATGCATTTATGTGTGTGTGTTTCTGTGAATGTGTTTCGGTCGATCTCTGTGTCTGAATGTGTCTTTGATAAGTGTGATTAATTCAATGTAACTTCACATTATAAATAGTCAATTTTTAAATTCATATGCTATACATTACAATAAATAATTTTGGGGGGTTTGCAGAATCATTGTATATCATTGGTTACCCATCCTATCATGTTACCACACAGATATGACCGTCTAGCGTCCTTCTGCCAAACCTGGGTGTTGTCACAGGGCCCTCTCTTGGTAACACTGCAAAACATCACTAAATCAAATCCTGAAATAAAAATCCACTTTTACTAGATAAAATATGAATTTATGGGCTGAATACTTGCATTAAGTGTATGAAGACTTTACATTACATAAATATATACTATAAACCTATGCGTGGTGAACCCGCCCACTGTGTTTAAATAGGAAGTACATTTATAAGGAAATAGAGAAAGAAATGGACACTATCGGTCGAAGAAAAATGCTTCTGAGGTTTGTAGCGTTTGTCGTATATGAAGATTATGAAGTTGTTAATGTTTTTAAGTGGAATCTGAGAGGAGGTTTATTTTAGTTCAAAAGTAGCCATTTGTAGGGTGACGCCCCAGGGGAGACAGGTGATTGGACAGCAGAGGGAGCAACCCATATTTTTGCATTCCTTATAAGTATATGCTGGAGGAAGAGGGGGTTAGAAACAGACAGATTATTTTGGGACCCTGTTTCTCCAGACACTGCAGGTCTGTAAACTTATGCTGAAATCTTGTGATATGAATAAAACTTGTGATCAAAGTTCAGTATAAGCGGACTCCTTTGTTTGACAGCAATAATTACCAGCATCGACGCGATACGACAAATGGGGGCTCGTCCGGGATTGGTCTGCATCGTCCTTGTGTTCCATTCATGAGCCACGAGGTGACTCCCGCTATAAGGTGAGATTCCTCACAAAGTTTGGGCATTAGTTGTTTGGCTGGCTTATGGATGTGCGCTGGTGAAGGTGTACCATGTAAATTACTTGGGTGTGTGCTGATGTGGTGTTATTGCTGTCGACTAGGGGTCTGTCATAATTATTCTAAAATTTTAGAGCAATCGATGGTAGTGAATGAGGCAGATATTGAAGGCAGATATAATACAAGGCAGATATTGAAGGCAGATATTAAAGGCAGATATACGTATACAAGTTAGGACATTGTGGATTTGATAAGCCCTCAGCGAGGCGACCGCTAGGGTGGGCCATAAATCCTAATAACGCATTCGGTGTGATTAGGTCAGTCTGGGACTGGGGTTTGGAATATACATTTTATTGCATGTTACCGCTGAGCTGGTGGTTGACGAAGCATTTGTCTGAAGTAACCTCTCATAGAATATCCATAACTCACGGCAGCCTAAAGTTAGTTATAAAAGAAAAATAATTTAAGGCGCAATGTCGGGTACATTGTTTTCATGCCACATGGTGCATACAGGCTAATGCTAATGCTAAATGCTATCTGCTGCATGCTAACATGTGACCTTAGAGGTCCACTGCGATGGAATAAAGCCTCTTAAATTATGTTTGTGTGTGTGTGGAATTCAGGTTCTATGCTTTGTTAGTTCTGTTAAATGTTGTTTGAGGAGAAAACGGAGTTACAGCAGGACTGTTAACTGTGTGTTTGGGTTGGGGAGAGAACTGATAATTTCCCTTCCACGGTGAAATCGTATTTTTGAATGTATTGCGCCTGCGTGTGATTTTACTACACTAGATTACGACACGTGTGATGTTACGGCACTAGATTATGACACGTTTGATTTTACGGCACTAGACTACAACACGTTGGATTTTACTAAACTACAACACGGGGGATTTTGGGTAAATGGGTCATACTTCTGTTGGACTGTGCTGCAGGGGGAGACAGAGACACAGACGAGAGACAGACAAAGAGAAGAGATTTGAACATGAATGGAATCTTCTAGTTGTTAAAGCGGCTGTTGGTTAAAGATGAAACTGTTTTTGTGACTTATTGAATTGATAAATGAGAGAGAGATGTTGACGGATTAAAAATAAAAATAATTAGATAAATAAATAAAATAAAAATGTTCTTGAGCTATTTGAATGCGATTCCTGAGTTGATTCTTAGAGCGAATGTGTTACGCTTTGGTTCAACCCAGCACTCAGAGAAACAAACACGACTAAGGGAGTGGAGGAAACAAAAATTCTTTTAATAAAAGTTCAATTTGTCTTAGTCCAAAAAAACAACTGAAGAAAAGGAACAGAGTGGGCTAGTCGGCTCCGGAGGAAGGAGAGGCTGAGGCAGGCAGGCAGGCAGGCAGGCAGGCAGGCACGAAGGCAGGCAGGCAGGGAGGTATGTCTGAACTGAAGACAAAACAAACGACAGGTTAAGGAGAGTAAAAAGCCAGGCTGAAGACTAAGATAATATAACTTTACTGGTGAGCCAAGTTACCGCTCTAGTAAGAATAACGATCTGGCGCCGGTGGAGAGCCATGCCCAGGAATTAGTAGTGCAGGTTGATGAGAGAATAGGATGCAGCTGCGTAGGCAGGAATCACTGGAAACAACCCGCAGCTGCACAGGAGAGGCAGATCCTGAGCACGCCCCCTGATCCACTCCAGACACACCCACATAAAGGGGACAAACACACATACAGATACAACAGACAAAGAGGGGACAAAACAAGGAGGAAGGGAAACAGAAAAGGGAGAGACAAGCTGCCCACATAACAGTACCCCCCCCCCTCAATGGTCGCCACCTGGCGACCCACCAGGCCTGTCAGGGTTGTCGTGATGGAAGTCCGTGATCAGCTGAGGATCCAACACAAAACGCTTAGGGACCCAAGACCTCTCCTCTGGTCCATAACCTTCCCAATCGACTAGGTATTGGAGACCCCTACCCCGCCTCCGAGAGTCCAGGAGCCTACTGACGGTGTAGGCCGGATGGTCGTCAATGAGGCGAACAGGTGGAGGTGGATCAGCCGGCGGACACAGGTTTCAGTTGGGAGACGTGGAAAGTAGGGTGTATCTTCATGGCTGAAGGCAACTTCAAACGAACCGCAGCGGGGTTAATGATGGACTCCACCACAAACGGACCCAGGTACCGAGGAGACAGCTTGCGTGATTTGGTACGAAGAGGTACGTTCTTTGATGACAGCCAAACCTCTTGACCAGGATGAAACACAGGTGCGGGAGTCCTGCTCCTATCCGCTGTCGTCTTGTTCCTGTCGGTGGTCCGAAGCAATGCTTCCCGAGCGTCGCTCCACACTCTCTGGCAGCGGCGGAGGTTCTCCTGAACCGAAGGAACAGCCAATTCCTTCTCCTGAGCAGGAAACAGAGGGGGTTGATAACCCATGGTAACCTCGAAGGGTGAAAGACCGGTGGTAGAGGTGGTGAGGGAGTTGTGGGCGTACTCTATCCAAGGCAGATGTTTGGCCCAGGATGATGGATGTTGAGCAGCCACACAACGAAGGGTTGCTTCGAGGTTTTGATTGGCTCTTTCTGTTTGACCGTTGGTCTGGGGATGAAACCCTGAGGACAGACTAACGGAAGCACCCAAAGCAGAACAGAAAACCTTCCAAACACGGGAAGTAAACTGTGGGCCTCTATCAGATACGATGTCCACAGGTATTCCATGGGGACGAAATACATGTTGGACTAGGAGGTCCGCTGTCTCACTGGCAGACGGTAATTTTGGTAATGCTATATAGTGGACAGATTTAGAGAATCTGTCCACAATGGTAAGTATAGTATCATTACCTTCAGACTTGGGTAGGCCGGTGACAAAATCCATGGCAATGTGGGACCAGGGACGGCTGGGAACTGGGAGGGGTAGCAGCAGCCCCGAAGGGGACTGATGGGAGGCTTTGCCCCGAGCACAGGTTGAACAGGCTGCCACAAAAGCCCGAACGTCAGTTTCCATTGAAGGCCACCAAAAATGTCTCCTAAGCAGCATCAACGTGCGTCTCATCCCAGGGTGACCAGCAAAACGGGAGGTGTGAATCCACTGCAACACCTGAGACCGGACCGTCTCGGGAACAAAGAGTAGGTTGGGAGGTCCATCACCCGGTCCCGGGTCCGTGGCAAGTGCAGTCTTCACAAGAGACTCGATCTCCCACTGTACTGCCGCCACGACGCATGAGGAAGGCAGGACTGCCTCAGGCTCGCTGGTCTCCGAAGGGTCAGCAAACTGGCGGGACAAAGCATCTGGTTTAACATTTCTTGACCCCGGTCTGTATGTAAGAATAAAGTTAAACCTACTAAAAAACAGGGCCCATCTGGCTTGGCGTGAGTTGAGTCTCTTAGTGGCTTGGATGTAAGCCAAGTTTTTGTGGTCTGTCCAGACCACAAACGGCAGTTCAGCTCCATCCAGCCAGTGCCGCCATTCTTCCAGTGCTAGCTTGACCGCCAGCAGTTCCCGGTTTCCAACGTCGTAATTCCGTTCTGTGGGTGACAATTTCTTGGAGAAAAAAGCACAGGGGTGAAGCTTTTGGTCAGTGGGGGAGCGCTGGGAGAGGACTGCTCCCACACCTGAGTCCGACGCGTCCACCTCCACAACAAACTGCAGAGAGGTATTGGGGTGTATCAACACGGGGGAGGTGGAAAACAGTTCCTTCAAAACCCCTACCGCCTGCTCCGCCTCAGGGGACCACAGAAAAGGGACTTTTGGGGATGTGAGTCTAGTAAGGGGTGCCACCACTTTACTAAAACCCTTAATGAATCTACGGTAGAAGTTAGCAAAGCCCAAAAATCGTTGAAGTTGCTTACGGGTGGTGGGTGTGGGCCATTCCGTCACTGCCCGGATCTTCTCGGGGTCCGCCTTCACCTGCCCGCTCTCAATGATGAAACCAAGGAACGATGTAGACTGTTTGTGGAACTCACACTTTTCTGCTTTGACGTACAGGTTGTTCTCCAAGAGCCATTGAAGGACTTGACGGACGTGTGACTCATGCTCCTCGGGTGACTTGGAAAAAACAAGAATATCATCCAGGTATACAAAGACAAAACGGTTCAAAAAATCCCTAAGAACATCGTTCACCATGGCTTGGAAAACAGCAGGGGCGTTTGAGAGCCCAAAGGGCATGACCAAATACTCAAAATGTCCCAGTGGAGTGTTGAAAGCGGTTTTCCACTCATCTCCCTTTCGGATTCGGACAAGGTGATAAGCGTTCCTGAGGTCGAGCTTGGAAAAAACTGTGGCGCCATGCAGAGGTTCAAAAGCTGAGTTGATGAGTGGAAGGGGATACTTGTTTTTAACAGTTATGTTGTTTAAACCCCTGAAATCGATACAGGGGCGTAACGACTTGTCTTTCTTTTCCACGAAAAAGAACCCTGCACCCAAAGGAGACGACGAGGGACGGATTATGCCCGAGGCCAGAGAATCCCCAATATACTGCTCCATTGCCTCTCTTTCCGGTCGGGACAGATTGTATAAGCGACTAGAGGGCAAGGGAGCACCAGGAAGCAGTTCAATAGGGCAATCATAAGGCCTATGTGGTGGTAGAGACAGAGCCTTGTCCTTACTGAAAACCTCCGCTAAGTCATGGTATTCTTTGGGGACAGATGACAGATCGAGAGGAGCTGAGGGATGAGTTGGGTTACACTTAGTGGGGGGAACCGCTGATCTAAGGCACTCTGAATGGCAGTTAGTGCTCCAACTGAGAATGGTGTGACGTGTCCAATCAATTTGTGGGTTGTGAAGAGCCAACCAGGGGAAGCCAAGGATTAGGGAGGTAGCTGAGCCAGACATAACTCTTAACTGAATGCTTTCACAATGATTGCCAGAAATCACTAGGGAAACGGGGGAGGTTTGATGAGTTATCTCCGCAAGGAGGCGCCCATCAAGGGCTGTGACCCGAATGGGGGTAGGTAGTGGCTCCATGGGGATACGAGCTTGTGTAACGAACTGGTGGCTAATAAAGTTGTCTTCTGCACCTGAGTCTATGAGAGCTGAGAGTGGCAGGGAATGACTCTGGAAATGTAAGGTTACAGGTACTTGTAATCGGGGAATGACGGGTTCCGGATCTAACTCTGGGCTCGTAAGTAGACCCACCGTTACGAGCGAGCCTTGTCTTTTGGGTCGCTTAGGGCATGTAGCCAGAATGTGTGTGGCGTCTCCACAGTACAGGCACTCACCTGCCAGGAGGTGCCGTTGCCGCTCTGCTGGAGGTAGTTGAGCTCGACCCACTTGCATTGGTTCCTCCTCTGTGCTCGGGATGGGATCAGGAACAAGAAGCTGCCGGCTCCGGGGAGGCGAGACTCGAGTGGTTGAAGGCTGGGGAACTCGTCCTCCTAGATGTGGCCGACCGCCTCTCTCCCGACACCTCTCCCGCAACCGGTTGTCTAGCTTAATGGACAGGGAAACGAGAGAATGTAAATCATGTGGCTCATCACGAGCAGCCAGTTCATCCTTAATGGCTTCATTCAAACCGTTTAGAAATGCTCCTTGAAGTGCCACATTGTTCCACTTGGAGTCCGCTGCCAACGTCCAGAACTCAATAGAGTACTCTGCCACACTGTTAGAACCCTGCCTCAAATTAAAAAGTATCTTGGAGGAATTACCCACATGGTCAGGATGGTCAAAAACAGTCTTCAATTTAGCAGAAAAATCAGCAAAAGTCAATCCAGTCAAAGTTTGATCTGGGCACACAGCCTCAGCCCAAACCAGAGCTCTCCCTCTTAACAGCCCCAGAACATAATGTACCTTAGAGGAATCAGTAGAAAACGACAGTGGTCTCTGCCGAAAAATCAAGTCACACTGAAGCAAAAATCCCTGGCACTTGTCCAATTCTCCATTGAACGGTTCAGGCGACGTGACAGGGGGTTCCCGACGGAACGAAGCCTGCATAATGTCCGAGGAAACAACTTGGGGTGCATCAAACTGGGGGTCAGAGAGAGATGGAGAACTGATAACAGACAATTTAGAGACTTGTGTAGTTAACTGAGTCACCTGGTTCAGCAGTTGATGATTATCTTCCACAAGAGTCCGAATCAATTGGTCATGCTGTCCTAGCAACGTTCCTTGAGCCTGGATAGCTTGTTGGAAGCTGTCTTCGTTTGCCCCGTGCTGTTTCTCTGTTGGGTCCATGGCCAGATCGTTCTGTTACGCTTTGGTTCAACCCAGCACTCAGAGAAACAAACACGACTAAGGGAGTGGAGGAAACAAAAATTATTTTAATAAAAGTTCAATTTGTCTTAGTCCAAAAAAACAACTGAAGAAAAGGAACAGAGTGGGCTAGTCGGCTCCGGAGGAAGGAGAGGCTGAGGCAGGCAGGCAGGCAGGCAGGCAGGCAGGGAGGTATGTCTGAACTGAAGACAAAACAAACGACAGGTTAAGGAGAGTAAAAAGCCAGGCTGAAGACTAAGATAATATAACTTTACTGGTGAGCCAAGTTACCGCTCTAGTAAGAATAACGATCTGGCGCCGGTGGAGAGCCATGCCCAGGAATTAGTAGTGCAGGTTGATGAGAGAATAGGATGCAGCTGCGTAGGCAGGAGTCACTGGAAACAACCCGCAGCTGCACAGGAGAGGCAGATCCTGAGCACGCCCCCTGATCCACTCCAGATACAACAGACAAAGAGGGGACAAAACAAGGAGGAAGGGAAACAGAAAAGGGAGAGACAAGCTGCCCACATAACAGAATGTGACTGGAGGAATATTGAATGCTGGAAATAACTCAGTGATTGCATAAACTACTAAAATCTTGTCTGTTTCTATGCTCTTTTGTCATATGAGAGGAAATAGGAACGATGGGACAGAGGAGAGAGAGAGAAAGAAAGAGAGGTGCTGACGTGTACATCACGTGACAAGGGGAGGATTGAGTCAAAACGTTTTGATGCGGTTGTCACGATCGTCAGGAACAGATGAGGACCAAGGCGCAGCGTTGCAGGCAAACATACTCTTTATTTAGCGTCAAACGACCAAAACGATATCGTGACAGTTCACGGTCTAACACAAACCGACTGGAAACAAAATCCCACAAACACGAATGAAAAACAGACTGTTTAAATATGGCTCCCAATCAGAGACAACCAGCAACACCTGACACTCGTTGCCTCTGATTGGGAGCCACTCTGGCCAACATAGAAATAGCACCCATAGAAACAAAACACATTGATCTACACACCCTGGCTCAACATAACAGTGTCCCCAGAGCCAGGGCGTGACAGTACCCCCCCCTAAAGGCGCGGACTCCGACCGCGTCAACCAAATACCACAGGGGAGGGACCGGGTGGGCACTCCGCCTAGGCGGCGGATCCGGCTCCGGGCCTGATCCCCGCTCCCTCTCCAACCCCCCAAAGTACCCCTGGTCCGGTCTGGCCCCGCTGGCCGGAGCTGGACTGCACACTGGTGGAGCGGATTGCTCTAGCTCCGGCGTGAAGCAGCTGACCCGTGCTGAACCAGGCACCAGTGGAACAGGCACGGGCTGTGCCGGACTGACGACGCACACCACTGGCTTGGTGTGGGGAGTAGGAACGGCCCGAGCCGGGCTGACGAAACGCACCCCTGACTTGGTGCGGGGAGCAGGAGCGGGCCGAACCGGGCTGACGAAACGCACCACTGACTTGGTGCGGGGAGCAGGAACGGGCCGAGCCGGGCTGACGAAGCGCACCACTGACTTGGTGCGGGGAGCAGGAGCGGGCCGAACCGGGCTGACGAAACGCACCACTGACTTGGTGCGGGGAGTAGGAACGGGCCGAGCCGGGCTGACGAAGCGCACCACTGAGTTGGTGCGGGGAGCAGGAGCGGGCCGAACCGGGCTAACGAAACGCACCACTGACTTGGTGCGGGGAGCAGGAACGGGCCGAGCCGGGCTGACGAAGCGCCCCACTGACTTGGTGCGGGGAGCAGGAACAGGCCGGACCGGACTGGCGACGCACACCACTGGCTTGGTGTGGGGAGCAGGAGCGGGCCGGACCGGGCTGGCGACGCACACCACTGGCTTGGTGTGGGGAACAGGCACGGGCCGTGCCGGACTGACGACGCACACCACTGGCTTGGCGTGGGGAACGGGCACGGGCCGTGCCGGACTGACGACGCACACCACTGGCTTGGTGTGGGGAGCAGGAGTGGGCCGGACCGGGCTGGCGACGCTCACCATAGGCTCGGTGCGGGGAGCAGGAACAGGCCGGACCGGGCTGGCGACGCGCACCACAGGCTCGATGCGAGGAACAGGAACAGGCCGGACCGTACTGGGGACACACATCACTGGCCCTATGCAGGGATCAGGAACGGGCCGGACCGGACTGGTAACACACACCAGTACCTCTCGCCGTGCCTCCACACTTTCCCTCTCCTCTGTGACCAGTGGCCCCCTTAACCTGGCGGCCTCCCTTGCACACCCGCTGGACCGCTCCATCGCGGCCTCCTGCTGCCCCGTCGTCCCCGGCGTGAGCCCCCCCCTAAAAAAATTCTGGGGGTCTCTCCTCCCCGTGGGCCAGGCCTCTATAGTTCTCGCCCAACTCTCGCTCTTCTGCCTCCAACTCCAGCCATTCTGCTCTTCATTAGGCTTGACCCAGTCGAGACTCTTCCTCCACTGTTCCCAAGTCCACCCTCTCTGCTCTTCACTCGGCTTGACCCAGTCGAGGCTGCCACGGAGATCTGCTAGGGATTTCCCTGGCGATGGCTCCTCGACTCGCTGCTTGGTCCAGTTCTGGTGGGATTTTCTGTCACGATCGTCAGGAACAGATGAGGACCAAGGCGCAGCGTTGCAGGCAAACATACTCTTTATTTAGCGTCAAACGACCAAAACGATATCGTGACAGTTCACGGTCTAACACAAACCGACTGGAAACAAAATCCCACAAACACGAATGAAAAACAGACTGTTTAAATATGGCTCCCAATCAGAGACAACCAGCAACACCTGACACTCGTTGCCTCTGATTGGGAGCCACTCTGGCCAACATAGAAATAGCACCCATAGAAACAAAACACATTGATCTACACACCCTGGCTCAACATAACAGTGTCCCCAGAGCCAGGGCGTGACAGCGGTTCTGTTTACAAAATCTTCCCCTACAGGATATTTGATGTTATGACAATTTCACAGAGGCTTGGCAAAATACTTATTCATTAAAAATTGCATTTTGGAGTTTCTGTGCATCACTTGGGTTGATTAGGGTTGTGTTGGGAATCGAGGACTGACATTATTCTGTAAAATTAAGATAATTGGGTGTTTATAAAGCAAGGGGGTTTATGGGTATTGTAGTCTGAAGTTGACTTGCATTTACTTTCCGGATGGGTTGTGGTAAGATAGCCACTAATTGATAAATTGGTAAAATAGGATATAGAAATAAAAAATTGTTTTAGATTATTCATAATTTTTTAATTGATTTTTTTAATTGATTTTTTATTTTAATTAAAAATATTGTTAAAAGGGGTGACTGTTATTCTTGGTTACATTCCTACACCAAGAGGGGAAGGGATTTCAAACTAGGCTAAAAGGTGTTTAGTCGTTTGCCAAGTCTGTGTGTAAAGAAGTCAGAAGCAGGTGGGGACTTCCCAATCACATATTCTAAAAATTGGTGGTAAAGGATTTTGTGAATAAATCAGTGGAAAAAGGTTTTTAAAAAGTTAGGAGAAAAGATTAGATTACAAAATTAAGAAAACTAAGATTGAAGAAACTCTAGGGTAGTAAGCTAAGTTTCAAAGTTAGTAGTAAGAGAGAGAACAGTGGTGAAGGACATTTTAGAGTTTAGTGGGAAGATAGATATGGTAGGAGTTTAGATCTGTTAGGAGCAGATGCATTGAGAAAGTATGCATTGCTGAATGATAAGAGAAGATTAGGGAGAATATATGTGTACTTATCTAGTGCAAGCATTAAAATTTGTTCCGGTTAAGAATTATTGGTTAAAAGGCTATGTAATTCGTAAAGTGGAAGAGTTGAAGTCTGTTGAAGCTTCCACAGTCACCAAAGGAGTTCAGGAGAAGTATATTACAGTAGCCACTCCAACAGTAAATAATACACAGAGGATATTGGTAGCTTTCCCACTAGAAGTAGTTAAGGGTGTTAATACATCAACTAAATCAACTACTTTAATGGTATCTTTGGAAGGGATTAATGATGCGACGGCAATGGCAAATGTAGGAAGTATGACACCGACACCGACAACAACTTTTCTGAAATTAAAGGGGGTAGCAAGAGGGACTCAGGAGTTTATGGTACGGATGGAGAGTGCTGTCAATGATAGTAAGGATAGGGTTAAAATAGGAGAGCAGATAGTGGTAGAGAACAATATAGATTCATCTGAAATAGTGAAGGATACTATCATGGAGGTACAGGATGAGGTCTTTGATTTTAATGACAGACAAGGAGAGGTATCTGATCAGTACCGCTCGTTAGGGAAGAGAGAAACTAAATGCATGTGGTTTGATTCTTCTGTTGTGAAAATTAAAGATGGATGGGCAGGTAGGAATCTTTGGTTCCAGCAGCTCATTCTGTAAGATCAGTGAGGAATCTTGAGGGTCCATGTCTGTTGAGAATTCCAGCACCAGAGACGTGGGGTTCCATTTTAGAGACGGTCGCTCGACCTCTATCAAGTATGTATCAATCTTATACTTTGTCATAGCTATTGTATCAGCAACAATCAGTAACAGATAAAATAATGTCGTTGTCAAAACATTTGTTTAAGCCTAGGTTTAAGTGTTCTTGGTTAAATGAATTACCCTATGGGAATTTGTTAGATGGGAAGGAAAATCAGGTAACAGCGAACCCTGAAGCATTGGAGGTGAAACCAGTGAGGGCTAAAAGTTGTTTTTGTTCTAATAAAATATATGATGTAAGGGGTATGTTTATGGGAATATCAGATTGTGATGATTATATGATGACCTTAAGGGTAGTAATGAGAAATATAATGTTACTTTTTATGTTCCAGTTAGTAAGAAGAGCAGGACTTTGATGGTTAAAAGATTAGCTTTTGACTGACAATGTGACTATTGGGAATTTTAGAGATATTTGGAGGGTTTGTGGTGATAAAGCGTATATATTCTTACCCTATGGATAAACAGGATGTTGTTACATGTCAACGTTGAAGCTTCCATATGAGGTTTCTACCATTAAAAGAGGGGTAGCACCGGACACAGATAAATCTGAATCTAGGTTTGGAAATAGGGTGAAAAGGGACATGGCGACATTTCATAGTATTGATAATATTACCTATACTTTGATTCCAGATAGTTATAGATGCATTGAAGACTATAAGGGATGCGTTTGGTAGATCTGAAGGAGCTGGATGGTCAGCGAAGACTTGGTTGCAAGATCAGTTAGGCCCAGTGGGAGCAGTGATGGATTAGATTTTAATGGCAGTTTTGATGGCACTGTGTGTGATGTTTGTAATTTGTTACTGACCTTTGAGAAAGCTATGATATTGAGATAGGTTGGAGTAGTGATGCCTGGAGACAACACTCAGATGCCGTTGTTGACTGTTCCTGATCTGGATGAAGAGGGACAAGTGGGACTGGATGGAGTATTGATGATAAATATCCTTTTTGATTTTTTGATCATTTTTCAATTTTTTTTTCAATATTAGTGTGATTTTAGTATGATGTTATGAATCAAAGGGGGGAAGTGTATGAATGAATCACATTATCCTATTTCATTATTCTATCATTTATATTGATTCATACATCATTTACATATAATTTTTATATTCTTAGTTGATATTGATGTTTAATTTGAAAGTGTTGTTTTGCAAAAGATACTGTTTGGTCTTTTCTTTTCTTCCAGAAGCATTTGGGGGAATATGTAGAGATTGAAATACTCAAACAAGGACAATATGAAGGGACAATATGAAAGGAGAATGACTGGAGGAGATGGAACAAGGAAGGGGTGGAAAGGTTCCGATTCCATCATCAACAATGCATTGGAAGAGGAGACTACGGAGGAGATGAAGTGTAGTGGACTACATTCCAGTGTCTGCAATGAAATATAGACATATTTGCATGTGTAATACATCATTTGTGTCATTTTCTTAGGTATTAATTTTTGTAGAATGATATTTGATGTTATTGGATACATGTGGGGATCTTAGATGTTTTTGTTTATTTCGTGAATGCTTAGGGACAGGGAGTCTAGGCAGGGATAGAGGTCCACGGTAGGGTCCGATGGGTTGACCAGCCTGAGAGTGGACATTTTTTGGATAGTATTTTGTTTGCAGGGGCTTACATGTGTATTTAATTGCATCATAGTTTCAAATGCATTGATAAAGATTTATGAATTCATCGGGAGTACCTAGGTGGTTGCCTGGGGCAGAGGGACCATGAGAGAATTTTACTGTCTTGATTGATGGATGGATATCTGGAAAGATGGCTGCCAGACAGTTTTTCGCTCTCACACTCCATAAAGATTTGTTCATATTTCATAGTAATGTATTCACACTCCATAAACATTTGTTCATATTTCATAGAAAGGTATTTACACTCTAGAGAAAAATGTTTTTTTGGTTTAATGTTAAAGATACTCAATAAGATAAATTGTTACTTGTCATAATCCTATTCTGTTTGTTTTCGAGACTTTTAGTTCGTCTCGAAGGGGGGAATGTAGTGTATTAGGATTATGTCTTTGTTAATGGTTTTTAAGTAGAACTGAAAGAATGTTTATTCTAGTTCAAAAGTAGCCATTTGTAGGGTGACGCCCCAGGGGAGACAGGTGATTGGACAGCAGAGGGAGCAACCCATATTTTTGCATTGTTTATAAGTATATGCTGGAGGAAGAAGAGGTTAGAGCAGCCATTGCAATCTGGGACGTTGCTCTCCGGGTGATCTCGACACCTGTAACTCATGCTGAAAGCTTGTGATATGAATAAACTTATGATCAAGGTTCAGTATGAGCGGACTCCTTTGTTTATCAGCAATGACTAGCAACTTTTACTCGATACTACAAGGCTTTAGGTCTAAAGGTCGAGACAATAAGAAGACACAGTGGGAGAATAAATTCAACCACACCTTTGTTTTATCACAAAACCAGAGAGCAACTTCTGTCCGGTTAAGTCCACAAAGCATATTCTATGTAACAGACAGTTACATGACCTACATCATGCTCAAGCAAGTTAATGTTTCCGATCACTAAACAACTATTGATTTAGAACCACAGAGAGTTACCGCAAGTTGTAAATGCAGTGTAGTCACCTCTGTTAAGGTGTGTGTGTCTGTGTGTGTGTGTGTTAGAGAGAGAGACAGATCCTATGTCAATAAGCTCTAAGGTCCTATGTTACTACACAGTGTATAGAGTACATACTCTCAAATGACACCCTTTTCCCTATATAGTGCACTACTTTTGATATTGCATTATGCTCAATCTCCACCTCTCCTCCCTCCCCCCCTCCCTCCCTCCCTCCCTCCCTCCACCTCTCCCTCTCTCCACCCCTCCTTCTCTCCACCTCTCCTCCCTCTCTCCACCCCTCCTTCTCTCCACCTCTCCTCCCTCACTCCACCTCTCCCTCTCTCCCCCCACCTCTCCCTCTCTCCTCCCTCCCTCCCTCTACCTCTCCCCTCCCTCCACCTCATGTCCCAACATAGGTAGTATAAGGAAGTAGAGGAAGAAATGGACCTTACAGGTAGAAGACAAAAACATCGGAGGTTTGTAGCTTTCTTTTACAATTTAATGTAGAAAAGTGTTCTGGAGAAGTTAGGCTATCATAGAGAGACAGATGATTTAGGGGTAAGACATCTACAGAAATGTAAAGTTAATACAATACTGATTTCAACTTTCAAGAATGCTAATTTTACTGTACATTGGTGTTGATTCATATTGCTTAGCCTAATCAATATGATCCAATGTGATGTGATGTGATAGGCTACAGGGCTATGAGGTAGGGTATTATTGGTAAAGGCGATTGACATCACATTATCGTGATTATTATCCACATGTCGAAACTGCGTTAGAAAGACGTGCATCGGAATTATGTATAGCTGTCACTAAAGAAAATAGTCTGTTTCGACAAGTCAGTCAAGTAAACTGACGTGCAAAAATAGCATAGAAACTATTTAAATGTTGGGATAAATCAAAGTTCAAGTTGAAAATGCTTTCTGGCGACACGGATCAGAAAGGCTGTGGTCCGTTTTGCTCAGTGCTGTACGCTTCATATAACTTGGCCAGCGCACTGTTGCGTAATGTTCCGCATCGTTGTCGGCACACCTGAATACAAGCCCGGGTGCAAAGGGCGAGATAAACTGTTGGCACCTCATGTGAAGTCAAGCAGTGCATGGGTGTATTCACTAAGGGCACTATTCCAACTTATGAAATTACGCCTTTCCTACGCACTGCTCATAGTTTCTATTCAGACTTTACCTTATTAAGTTGCATAACGGGCTTTGCAGGCGTGGTTCCCTTGCGTGCGCTGAATAAATGTATTTCAACCGCTGAAAACACTCCCACTTGCTTGGTAGATTTAAAAATACTCTGATTTTGTAGATTATTTAGGCACATTTTAGGGTTAGGAAAGTATGTATGAATCATTCAAAAAAATTGGTTTGGAGAACCTTTACACACTAAATATATTGATTAATAAAAAATACAGTGGTTTGATTCATCCTGAAAGTTGTCATATTCAAGTTCAATCCATAAAATATTGGAAGGTGGAAAAAAGTGTACAATAGGGGTTGAATAGGGGGGTCCTATACATTTACCCTAATTCTCACTAATCACGGAACTGTATGAAACCGGTTCAGTCGTCGTGAACCGTGAACCAGGCTACAGGTTTAACCTGCTACGTGTGATCTGAGTTCCATAATGATTCAAACAGGCTACATGTCCTAAATTCTTGCACAACGTTAGCCTAATGCTAACAACCCTCAGGAACAACTGACGTGACAGAGGAAAGAAAGGGAAACAGAATGGAATGATGCAAAATGGAAGCTACAAATTGAAGAAAACAGTTATAAATGTATGTGGGTTTTACTGACGGTGGTTCTCGATAGTGGCTGATTTTTAACATGATACAACTTGTAAAATAAACGGAGAAAAGCCCGGGCATAGCCTAATGCTAAAATCAAAGGACAAATGCTCGCAGGCTTCCCTTGTCTTCAATGCTACGGGCAACAATGTCATACTCGTTTGGACCAGACAGCATCAGATAGATGGCCTACACATAGAGAGACAGAGGGGCGCTGTTTAGCTCGCTCGGATGCTTTCTCCTGTGAGATACATTCAGCCTCTTGGGAATGAAAGGACAATTATGAAGCAAAGAGAGACGAAAGATACATTATAGCCTGGCTTCCTTTGGTATAGAATAAATACCTGTCAACTATTTTAACTGTATGTAATGTCTACTTGGTAAATGTTTATAATGTCTGTCAATCTAAGCTGTAACGTATTTTTTGTTGTGTGTACCCGAGGTAGACTAGCTGTCGTTATGGAGTCAGCTAATGGGGATCCAACCAGGTAGACTAGCTGTTGTTATGGAGTCAGCTAATGGGGATCCAACCAGGTAGACTAGCTGTTATTATGGAGTCAGCTAATGGGGATCCTACCAGGTAGACTAGCTGTTGTTATGGGGTCAGCTAATGGGGATCCAACCAGGTAGACTAGCTGTTGTTATGGGGTCAGCTAATGGGGATCCAACCAGGGAGACTAGCTGTTGTTATGGAGTCAGCTAATGGGGATCCAACCAGGTAGACTAGCTGTTGTTATGGAGTCAGCTAATGTGGATCCAACCAGGTAGACTAGCTGTTGTTATGGAGTCAGCTAATGGGGATCCAACCAGGTAGACTAGCTGTTGTTATGGAGTCAGCTAATGGGGATCCAACCAGGTAGACTAGCTGTTGTTATGGAGTCAGCTAATGGGGATCCAACCAGGTAGACTAGCTGTTGTTATGGCGTCAGCTAATGGAGATCCAACCAGGTAGACTAGCTGTTGTTATGGAGTCAGCTAATGGGGATCCAACCAGGTAGTCTAGCTGTTGTTATGGAGTCAGCTAATGGGGATCCAAATCAAATTAATAACATATTGGACTGTGCATGTTTAAATGCAACATGAAGTCTCTGTTTGAACTTTGACCACTGACAGTAAAAGTGTTGTCATTGTTAATGTTACTTCAGCAATGTTCGGAAATATTGACTGTTCTGTTATTTCTTAGTGTAGGTAAGTGAGCTGTGACTCAAAAATTATTATCTCTGGGGAGAGAGAGGATGGGGTCCACTGCCTCTAAAATGTGTCTCTCTGGGGAGAGAGAGGAGGGGACCACTGCCTCTACAATGAGTTGCTGCAGTTATCAGAGGTAAGAGTTTAATTGTATAATATACAGTTCTCTTAAAAATATCAAACTAATGAAGAGAAAAGTGTTCACAAATTACATCAAATGTAGGCCTATATCATTCATTTAAAAGGCCAAAAACCAATTTACCAATTGCAGACTGTAGCTTTATAAAGAAACATCAGGACTTCTATGAGTTCAGCTATACACTTGTTGAAATGATGTAGATGAGGTACTGATGAGATATTGATGAGGTGATCTGCCTCCCTGTTTTGTTCAGTGTCCAGAAGCCCAGAGCAGAGTCACCTGCCCCCAGCCTGCTATCAATGAAGAGTGATCAGGCACCTGCTTTCATCCAGGAACCATTACCAGATGACAATAAGGAAGTGGAGAGTTTGGACAGTGAGGATGCATTAAAGATCACACACAACCTTCTGGACAGAAGAAGTAAGACTGTGTTTCATACAATATTACAAAGAACGGTACAAAGGCCCCTCTAACACACACACACACACACACACACACATACACACACACACACACACACATGCACTTATGAGTCCCAACTCTCATTGTTTTCCTACAGGTCAAACTCTTCTGACAGTCCAACAAGACATTAAGGCTAAACTGAAACACAAGTATCAACACATATCTGAAGGAATTGGACACCATGGAAGTCTGTTAAAGGACATCTACACAGAGCTCTACATCACAGAGGGTGGAAGTGGAGGGGTCAATTATGAACATGAGGTGAGACAGATAGAGATGGCATCCAAGAAACAAACCACACAAGAGACACCAATCAAATGCAACGACATCTTCAACCCTTTACCTGGACAAGACAAACCTATCAGAACTGTGCTTACAAAAGGAATCGCTGGCATTGGAAAAACAGTCTCTGTGCAGAAGGTCATCCTTGACTGGGCAGAGGGAAAAGCAAATCAGGACGTTCATTTCATGTTTCCTCTTCCTTTCCGTGATCTGAACCTGAAAAAGGACCAATACAGTCTGATGCAACTTCTTTCCCACTACTTCTCAGAGCTGAAAGAGATTGACAGCATTGAAGATGCTGAAACCAAAACTGTTTTCATTTTTGATGGTCTGGATGAGTGTCGACTTCCTCTAGACTTCAAAAACAACGAGAAGTGCTGTGATGTCACGAAGCCAACCTCAGTGGACGTGCTGCTGACAAACCTCATCAAGGGGAATCTTCTTCCCTCTGCTCTCCTCTGGATAACCTCACGGCCTGCAGCAGCCAATCAGATCCCACCTGAGTGTGTTGACCAGGTGACAGAGGTACGAGGGTTCAATGATCCACAGAAGGAGGAGTACTTCAGGAAGAAAATCACAGATCAGAATCTGGCCAATGAAATCATCAAACACATGAAGACATCAAGGAGCCTCCACATCATGTGCCACATGCCAGTCTTCTGTTGGATATCAGCCACTGTCCTTGAGATGATGCTGAAGGAGGCAGAGAAGGATGAAGTCCCCAAAACTCTGACCCAGATGTACTCACACTTCACGCTCATCCAAATCATTGTGAAGAACAAGAAGTACAACAAAGCCACAGAGACAAACCCAAAGGAACTGTCTCAGTCAGACAAAGAGATGATCCTGAAACTGGCAAAGCTGGCTTTCCAACAGCTGCAGAAGGGCAACCTGATCTTCTATGAGGAGGACCTGAGAGAGTGTGGCCTTGATGTCACAGAGGCATCAGAGTACTCAGCATTGTGTACAGAGATCTTTAAAGAAGAATCTGGGCTGTACCAAGAGAAGGTCTACAGCTTTGTGCATCTGAGCATTCAGGAGTTTCTAGCAGCAGTGCATGCTTTAGAATCATGTCTGGACAAGAAGGAAAATGTTTTCCCCCCCAAAGCAGTCACTAGTTATGGTGATGATGATTCCTCTGACGATGACTATGATGAAGCAGCCACTCCAACCCTACTCCAAAATGTCATCACACAACAGTACAGAGACATGAAGTCAGACCCGTTGTATGACTTAAACACGAGAGCAGTGGACCAGGCCTTGAAGAGTGAGAATGGACACCTGGACCTGTTCCTCCGCTTCCTTCTGGGCCTCTCACTGGAGTCCAATCAGAATCTGTTACGAGGCCTTCTGACACAGACAGGAAGTACAACACAGAGCAATGAGGAAACAGTCGAGAGAACAGTCAGGTACATTTCAGACAAGATCAAAAGGGAATCCTCACCAGAAAGGATCATCAACTTGTTCCACTGTCTGAATGAACTTGGTGCCAACTCTCTAGTTGAAGACATGCAAACCTCCCTGCGATCAGGAACTCTTTCAGAAACAATACTAAAACGTGACCAATGTTCAGCCCTGGCCTACCTGTTACTGATGTCAGAGGAGGTGCTGGAGGAGTTTGACCTGAAGACATACACCACATCAGAGAGAGGTTATCAGAGGTTGCTGCCGGTAGTGAAAACCTGCAAGAGAGCACTGTAAGTTCTGTTATTGAGTTGATGTATACATTATCATTATTCTGAAGGATTTGTATATCTAACAGATGATCTCCTCTCTCCAGACTGGATCACTGTGACCTCACATATGAATCCTGTGAGACTCTGCCCTCAGCTCTGCAGACACCAAACTCCCCCCTGAGAGAACTGGACCTCAGCTACAATCACCTGGGGGACAGAGGAGTGAAGGTGCTCTGTGTTGGACTAACCAGTCCACTCTGCAACATACAGACACTAGTGTGAGTTAAATATCTTCAGTATCCACTGTGAGTGTTTATATATTATGTATGTAGTTAGTATGTGTATGTTTTTAACATTATTTGAACGTCTTGGTAAATATGCAGAAACATACATAAAATGTGATAAATATATCAAACTAAGGTTAAATGTCTTGAGTGAGTTAGTATTTTTTTGACATTGGTTAATCATGTGTCCTTCTGTTATTGTCTTAATGCATCTCATTATTCTTAAAGCTTTGCATATTTAACAGTGTATCACTATATCTCCTCTCTCCAGACTGTCTGGCTGTAAACTCACATATGAATCCTGTGAGACTCTGGCCTCAGCTCTGCAGACACCAAACTCCCCCCTGAGAGAACTGGACCTCCGCTACAATGACCTGGGAGACAGAGGAGTGGAGCTGCTCTGTGTTGGACTAACCAGTGCACTCTGCAACATACAGACACTAGTGTGAGTTAAATATCTTCAGTATCCACTGTGTGTGTTTATATATTATGTATGTACTGTATACTGAACAAGAATATAAACGCAACATGCAACAATTTGAAAGGTTTTACTGAGTTACAGTTCATACGAGGAAATCAGTCAATTGAAATAAATTCATTAGGCCCTAATCAATGGATTTCACATAAATGGGAATTCAGATATGCATCTGTTGGTCACAGATACCTTAAAAAAAAGTATGGGTGTGTATCAGAAAACCAGTCCGTATCTGGTGTGACCACCATTTGCCTCATGCAGCGCGACACATCTCCTTCACATAGAGTTGATCAGGCTGTTGATTGTGGCCTGTGGAATGTTGTCCCACTCCTTTTCAATGGCTGTGCGAAGTTGCTGAAAACTGCCGGGAACTGGAAGACGCTGTCGTACACGTCGATCCAGAGCATCCCAAACATGCATGTCTGGTGAGAATGCAGTCCTTGGAAGAACTGGGACATTTTCAGCTTCCAGGAATTGTATACAGATCCTTGTGACACAGGGCCGTGCATTATCATGCTGAAACATGAGGTGATGGCGGCGGTTGAATGGCACGACAATGGGCCTCAGGATCTCGTCACGGTATCTCTGTGCATTCAAATTACCATTGATAAAATGCGATTGTGTTCATTGTCCATAGCTTATGCCTGCCCATACCATAACCCCACCGCCACCATGGGGCACTCTGTTCACAATGTTGACCTCAGCAAACCGCTTGCCCACACAATGCCATCACGACGCCATACACGCTTTCTGCCATCTTCCCGGTACAGTTGAAACCGGGATTCATCCGTGAAGAGCACACTTCTCCAGTGTGCCAGTGGCCATCGAAGGTGAGCATTTGCCCACTGAAGTCGGTTTCGACGCCGAACTGCAGTCAGGTCAAGACCCTGGTGAGGATGACGAGCACGCAGATGAGCTTCCCTGAGACAGTTTCTGACAGTTTGTGCAGAAATTATTCGGTTGTGAAAACCCACAGTTAAATCAGCTGTCCTGGTGGCTTGTCTCAGACCATCCTGCAGGTGAAGAAGCCGGATGTGGAGGTCCTGGGCTGGCGTGGTTACATGTGGTCTGTGATTGTGAGGCCGGTAGGATGTACTGCCAAATTCTCTAAAACGATGTTGGAGGCGGTTTATGGAAGAGAAATTAACATAAAATTTTCTAGCAACAGCTCTGGTGGACATTCCTGCAGTCATCATGCCAATTGCACGCTCCCTCAAAACTTGACACAACTGTGGCATTGTGTTGTGTGACAAAACTGCACATTTCAGAGTGGCCTTTTATTGTCCCCAGCACAAGGTGCACCTGTGTAATGATCATGCTGTTTAATCAGCTTCTTGATATACCACACCTGTCAGGTGGATGGATTATCTTAACAAAGGAGAAATGCTCACTAACAGGGATCTAAACAAATTTATGCACAACATTTGAGAGAAATAAGCTTTTGTGCGTATGGAACATATCTGGGATCTTTTATTTCAGCTCATGAAACGTGGGACCAACACTTTACATGTTGGGTTTATATTTCTGTTCAGTAAAGTTAGTATGTGTATGTTTTTAAAATTATTTTAACATTTTGGGACATATCCAGAAACATACATAACATATATAAAACTAAGGTAAATATCTTGAGTGAGTTAGTATGTTTTTAACATTGGTTAATCATGTGTCCTTCTGTTATTGTCTTAATGCATCTAATTATTCTTAAAGCTTTGCATATTTAACAGTGTATCACTATATCTCCTCTCTCCAGACTGTCTGGCTGTAAACTCACATATGAATCCTGTGAGACTCTGGCTTCAGCTCTGCAGACACCAAACTCCCCCCTGAGAGAACTGGACCTCAGCTACAATGACCTGGGAGACAGAGGAGTGGAGCTGCTCTGTGTTGGACTAACCAGTCCACTCTGCAACATACAGACACTAGTGTGAGTTAACTTTCTTCAGTATGAGTTATTATGTGGATGTTTTAAAAATGTGTTAATCATGTGCTCTTCTGTCCTCTAGTCTAGGTCAGTGTGGTCTGACAGAGGGTTGCTGTTCAGATCTGGCCTCAGTCCTGAGTTCACCCAACTCACGACTGAAACAACTGGAGCTGAGAGACAATGACCTGCAGGACTCGGGAGTTACACTGCTGTCTGCTGGATTGGAGGATCCAGACTGTAAACTACACACACTGGGGTATGTACAGCTGTTTCAGTCAGGACGGTACTGAGCTGAGTTACACTACCCTCTGCTGGACTGGAGGATCCAGACTGTAAACTACACACACTGGGGTAAGTACAGCTGTTTTAGTCAGGTCGGTACTGAGCTGAGTTACACTGCCCTCTGCAGGACTGGAGGATCCAGACTGTAAACTACACACACTGGGGTATGTATAGCTGTTGTAGTCAGGTCGGTACTGAGCTTGTGGTCCTCTGTAGCTCAGCTGGTAGAGCACGGCGCTTATAACGCCAAGGTAGTGGGTTCGATCCCCGGGACCACCCATACACAAAAATGTATGCACGAATGACTGTAAGTCGCTTTGGATAAAAGCGTCTGCTAAATGGCATATTATATTATATTATTATATTATTATAGTAAAACAAATACTCTGAAAATCAAATGTTTCATGACAATGTTTGTGTCATGGACAAAATTATGGGTGTCCTACAAGATGATTGACACCAGTCCACCAACCTAGACAGCTGTTGTGTCTCTCTGTAGGCTGTCTGGCTGTCTGGTCACAGAGGAGGGCTGTGCTGCTCTGTCTTCAGCTCTGAGGTCAAACCCCTCCCACCTGAAAGAGCTGGACCTGAGCTACAATCACCCAGGAGACTCTGCAGGGGGACTGCTTTCAGCTGCTCTGGTGGATCCCACAGATAAACTGATGAAGCTGAAGTAAGTCAGAATAGATGTCCTAATAGTGTGAGCAGTTGTTGTGTCCTATGAAGTGTAGTAGGTTCAGTAACATGAGGACATGATGGTAGAATACAGGGGAAGTTTACCCAGCAGGCTTAGCACTCCAACACAGCATACATAATCACCACATGAATACTCTTCTTCTGCATCTCTGATATCCTGTTGGAATTGTACTCTGTTCTGTATGCAGTAGGTAGGATAGAATACCTGTATGTCTCTAGTAATGAATTGTACTCTGTTCTGAATGCAGTAGGTTGGATAGAATACCTGTATGTCTCTAGTAATGAATTGTACTCTGTTCTGTATGCAGTATGTAGGATAGAATACCTGTATGTCTCTAGTAATGAATTGTACTCTGTTCTGTATGCAGTAGGTAGGATATAATGCCTGTATGTATCTAGTAATGAATTGTACTCTGTTCTGTATGCAGTAGGTAGGATAGAATACCTGTATGTCTCTAGTAATGAATTGTACTCTGTTCTGTATGCAGTAGGTAGGATAGAATACCTGTATGTATCTAGTAATGAAGTGTACTCTGTTCTGTATGCAGTAGGTAGGATATAATACCTGTATGTCTCTAGTAATGAATTGTACTCTGTTCTGTAGGTAGGATAGAATACCTGTATGTATCTAGTAATGAATTGTACTCTGTTCTGTATGCAGTAGTTGGATAGAATACCTGTATGTCTCTAGTATTGAATTGTACTCTGTTCTGTATGCAGTAGGTAGGGTAGAATACCTGTATTTCTCTAGTAATGAACTTGGATAGTGCACCAGAACACAACAATATGGTTTAAATGTTGACTGCTTTATTAGGTCTTTGTCAGTCAATAACCTGTTTCTCCTACAGTGTGGATCATGGTGGAGAGTTCAGGCTGAAATCAGGGCTGAGGAAATGTAAGTCTCTTCAATCCTAATTAACTACATATTCAGAACCATAGTGATATAGTAACTAATCAATACTTGTTCTGTACCTACAAAACAACATTTTATATGAAGATGTGGTTTGATTAAACTCTCCTTTTGTCTACAGATGCCTGTCATCTCACCCTGGACCCAAATACAGCAAACCCAGACCTGATACTGTCTGAGGGGAACAGAAAGGTGACAAGGGTGGAGGAGAAGCAGCATTATGAAGACCATCCAGACAGATTTGACCGTCATCCCCAAGTTCTCTGCAGAGAAGGCTTATCTGGATCTCGTTATTACTGGGAGGTGGAGAGGGATGGTGACATTTCTCACATTGGTGTGGCGTACAAAGGAATGAAGAGGAAGGAAGTGGAGGGTGACAGTTGGATTGGACACTGCAGGAAGTCCTGGTGTTTATTCTGCTATGACAGTGGATATGACTTTCACCATGCTGGAGTCAGCAGATCCATCCCTGGTCCTGTTTCTAACAGAGTTGGAGTGTATCTGGACTGGCCAGCTGGTACTTTGTCCTTCTATAGTGTGTCCTCCTCTTGTACACTGACACACTATTACACAGAACACACCACATTCACTGAACCCCTCTATCCTGTGTTTGGGTTTGCGGTTTCCTCCTCCTCCTCAGTGAACCTGTGTCAGATAGATGACCAACACATTCAAAGGTCAGTCATAGCAATGTTTCATCATGTGTTTTCCTCTGGAATCATTCCTACAATTAGATTAGTAGTAGTGGTGTGTTTTAATGTGTTCTGTTGGACCTACAGACAGTTAGATTAGTAGTAGTGGTGTGTTTTAATGTGTTCTGTTGGACCTACAGACAGTTAGATTAGTAGTAGTGGTGTGTTTTAATGTGTTCTGTTGGACCTACAGACAGTTAGATTAGTAGTAGTGGTGTGTTTTAATGTGTTATGTTGGACCTACAGACAGTTAGATTAGTGGTGGTGGTGTGTTTTAATGTGTTCTGTTGGACCTACAGACAGTTAGATTAGTAGTAGTGGTGTGTTTTAATGTGTTCTGTTGGACCTACAGACAGTTAGATTAGTGGTGGTGGTGTGTTTTTAATGTGTTCTGTTGGATGTACAGATGTTTCCTCTCCTATGTCTCACTGTAGTGTCAGTTTCACTCTAACCACAAGAGGGCATCAGAACCTGTTAAAATGATACCTGGTGACTTCACGTCTCTAGGGGCTTTCATCAAGATAAGCAATGTCACCTGTAATGTCACCATCAGTATTGACTTCATGGAAGTTGACATAGTGTTATGTCACATTTGGAAATGCACCCTACATAGAGAGCTGTTCTGTCACCCTTTATACACCCTTTGTATTGCTTATGAAGACTGTATGTATGCTATATAAAGCCTTTATAAGTTGTATTTAGTTTAATCACAGTCTATCCATCTGCTTTCCCAACACCAGAGACCATGGTGGAGAGTGTTGTATCAAGCCTGGACCTGAGAACACCAGAGACCAGATATGTGAGTGTTAACTGATAATTGTTTTAAAATCAAAATACGATTAAAGCGTTCTTGAGTCCCAGGCAAGGAACACAATCATGATCTATTTGGTCAAAACAAACTTAAAGGTAGAGTCAGCAATATGATGTAGATGCACAAAGTAAACAGCATAGTGGGTCAATTTCTACAACAACTAAGGGCGTTGGAGCGCGATGCTAAACTCCTCTGTTTTGGTCCCGTGGCTACCACGCTGTAAGAGAGTGAAGAGAACCCGTGCACCTGGGCAGATACTGTGTGAGAGAGAAGTCAGGCATCTTGCTCATCACAATATCTGCGGTGCTGCTCGTACAACATCATTTAGCTGACTCTACCTTTAAGCTCTCATCCTGGGATCTACCAGAAATCAGGCCCCCAACATCTCCAAAACATGGACCAGAACCATGTTGTTTCCTGCTTCCACAAACATTCATTAATATAACACTAATGTGTGCTAATGAGACTGTTGCTCACTTATATAGATTTTTATTACAAGTCTATTTAATAACAATTAATTAGTTATTACATGAGATTGTCCGTTTTAAATAACAACTACTTTTGACTTCAGGGATTCCTCAGAGCTGTAAGACTTGTGACCATGTTGAGGTAAGTCATAATGTCAATTCTCACTTTTACATACCTTCAGGAGTCAGGCACAGTTTGAAAGCCAGGTGTGTACTGACCAACCATTCATACTGGGATATAGACAGTCCTGTGTTCTGCTTTAGTAATATATACACAGTCTGAAAGCCAGGTGTGTACTGACCAACCATTCATACTGGGATATAGACAGTCCTGTGTTCTGCTTTAGTAATATAAACACAGTCTGAAAGCCAGGTGTGTACTGACCAACCATTCATACTGGGATATAGACAGTCCTGTGTTCTGCTTTAGTAATATAAACACAGTCTGAAAGCCAGGTGTGTACTGACCAACCATTCATACTGGGATATGATTAAGCCTAGGCCTGGACCTTAAATAACTTTCTATTGAAACTTCCATTGATCATGCTTTAAGTCCAGCACTAGACTCAATCTGTGTCCAGGAAACTGGCCCCATATGTATAACTGACATGCTTGTCCTTGTTCAGGACTCCACACACTGGCTTCAGATTGAACCCTTGACTTCCACTGTCCAGGGAGTGAAAATGTTCAGGTAAAATAACTAATTTTAACATTTCATTCCACTTGCTAGTGTATTTCCCCATTACCTTTGGGAATAGGCTTCTAATCCAACCTCTCCATTTGACGATTGACCCTCTCTACCATATCTTGTTGTTGCCCTCAGGCACAGGACACCCAAAGGGCGTTATGAGTGCACAGTGTCTGGTCTCCGCTGGGTGTGTGAGAGTGATGTCATTCTGAAGTATCACTTCAGGAACTGGGAACCCTACAGTCAACTTCTGAAAGACATGCAGTACGGACAAGGTGGTCCATTGCTGGACATCACTATGGAGTTAGGTGAACTGGAGGAAGTTCATCTGCCACACTTTGTCTGTTTAGGTAAAACCATATAGACATAGTATTCAGAAAGACATTTCCATGTAACTGAGTTTCACTTCCTGAATGAATGAATGAATATGGTCCTCTGTAGTTCAGCTGGTAGAGCACGGCGCTTGTAACGCCAAGGTAGTGGGTTCGATCCCCGGGACCACCCATACACAAAAATGTATGCACGCATGACTGTAAGTCGCTTTGGATAAAAGCGTCTGCTAAATGGCTTATTATTATTATTATATTCTGGGAGTTTGAGTTTACTGTGATCTGGTACCGCATATTCTTTGTGTTTTAGTTGTTTGAATAATACAATATTTGTCTTTCTGTCTCCTTTTTATTGTGTTGTTCAGGGACCAACCCTTCCCTGAGGAATGAGATGAAGATTTTTCATGTAGAGGAACATGGAGTGTCTTTTGAGGAAGTGCATGAGGTCACCAGATTCCATGCTAAGATTCTCCATCCCAAGTTCTCAGTTATCTCTGTTATACTGAGCTATATCTTTTCGCGGAACATAGATGTCCACTGTGAGCTGATGCTCTATCTGACAGTGAAAAAGCAAACACTAATTCCACGCCTATACCTGTTCCCCAGAAACCCCAGCCAAATACAGGTGAGGTACCATTATTTTATAGGTGACCTTAACTAAGCAGTGGTACGGTTTATGTTGACACTCATAACATGAAGATAATAGTTTGTTGCTAGTTTTCTGAATAATGTTTGAATAAGACTATACATTGACTGGCTGTGTATTTCATGGCTCGTTTCGCAGGCTGTTGAACAACAGGAAAAGTCTGAAGGGTCTTCAAGGGTTCTCATCTCAAGACCAGAGCAGGCCTTCAAACTGAATAGTTACTTCAGACTGAACATTCCCTGTTCTACCTACATCAATCCACCGGTACAGTTTTAGTAGACTAAGAACATGAATCTGACATTTTAAGTCACATTTCTATCCATTGCTCTCTGTCGCTCGATGGCTCTCAATTCAAATGGCTTTATTGGCATGGGAAACATATGTTTACATTGCAAGCAATCTCTCTCTCGCTCTTTCCATCTCTCCAGAAGATTCATCTCATACATAGAGACTCCACACCAAGCTTTTTCAGGGCGGTTGTGAAAATGACAGGGGTTGACATTGAGATGGAGTTATTCGGTGATGATGAGAGGATTGCATGGAAAGAAGTGGTATCACAAGGTAGGAGCATATGTCAATCATAACTTTGTACTTTTGTAACAGATGCTATTTAGAGTGATATAACCTCATTTTGTTTATCTTTCAGATGAATACATCACTGCCACCCATTCAACAAGTAAGTTAACATGAGAGTTACAGTTCATTCAGAAAGTATTCAGACCCCTTGAATTGTTCCACATTTTGTTACGTTACAGCCTTATTATAAAATTGATAAAATCGTTTTTTCCCCCTAATCAATCTACACAAAATACCCCAAAACAGGTTTTTAGACATTGTTGCAAATGTATATATATAAAAAAACCTGAAATATCACATTTACATAAGTATTCAGACCCTTTACTCAGTACTTTGTTGAAGCACCTTTGGCAGCGATTACAGCATCAATTCTTCTTGGGCATGATGCTACAAGCTTGGCACACCTGTATTTGGGGAGTTTCTCCCATTCTTCTCTGCAGATCCTCTCAAGCTCTGTCAGGTTGGATGGGGAGTGTTGCTGCACAGCTATTTTCAGGTCTCTCCAGAGATGTTCGATCAGGTTCAAGTCCGGGCTCTGGCTGGGCCACTCAAGGACATTCAGAGACTTGTCCCGAAGCCACTCCTGCGTTGTCTTGTCTGTGTGCTTAGGGTCGTTCTCCTGTTGGAAGGTGAACCTTCGCCCCAGTCTGAGGTCCTGAGCGCTCTGGAGCAGGTTCATCAAGGATCTCTCTGTACTTTGCTCCATTCATCTTTCCCTCGATCCTGACTAGTCTCCCAGTCCCTGCCGCTGAAAAACATCCCCCCAGCATGATGCTGCCACCACCATGCTTCACCGTAGGGATGGTGCCAGGGTTCTTCCAGATGTGACGCTTGGCATTCAGGCCAAAGAGTTCAATCTTGGTTTCATCAGACCAGAGAATCTTGTTTCTCATGGTCTGAGAGTCTTTTGGTGCCTTTTGGCAAATTCAAAGCGGGCTGTCATGTGCCTTTTACTAAGGAGTGGCTTCCGTCTGGCCACTCTACCATAAAGGCCTGATTGGTGGAGTGATGCAGAGATGGTTGTCCTTCTGGAATGTTCTCCCATCTCCACAGAGGAACTCTGGAGCTCTTTCAGAGTGACCATCAGGTTCTTGGTCACCTCCCTGACCAAGGCCTTCTCCCCCGATTGCTCAGTTTGGCCGGGCGGCCAGCTCTAGGAAGAGTTTCGGTGGGTCTAAACTTCTTCCATTTAAGAATGATAGAGGCCACTGTGTTCTTGGATACCTTCAATGCTGCAGAACTGTTTCGGTACCCTTCCCCAGATCTGGGCCTCGACACAATCCTGTCTCGGAGCTCTACGGACAATTCCTTCGACCTCATGGCTTGGTTTTTGCTCTGACATGCACTGTCAACTGTGGGACCTTATATAGACAGGTGTGTTCCTTCCCAAACATGTCCAATCAATTAAATGTACCACAGGTGGACTCCAATCAAGTTGTTCAAACATCTCAAGGATGATCAATGGAAACAGGATATACCTGAGCTCAATTTCAAGTCTCATAGCAAAGGGTCTGAATACTTATTTCGATAAGGTATTTCTGTTTTGGAATATTTTTTTATTCTGTATATTTTGTATTCTTCTGTTCACTCTGTCATTTAAGTCATTATTGTGGAGTCACTACAATGTTGTTGATCCATCCTCAATTTTCTCCCATCACAGACATTGAACTCGTTAACTGTTTTAAAATCACCAATGCCTCATGGTGACATCATTAAGCAGTTTCCTTCCTGTCCTGCAGCTCAGTTCAGAAGGACGACTGTATCTTTGATGTGTCTGGGTGGTTTAATACATCACCCACAGGATAATTATTAACTTGACCATGCTTAAAGAGAGATTCAATGTCTGATTTGTTATTGTTACCCATCTACCAATCACTGCCCTTCTTTATGAGGCTTTCTAAAAGATCCCTGGTCTTTGTATATAGTTGAATCTGTGCTTGAAATGCAACACTTGACTGAGGGACCTTCCAGATGTTGAATGTATGGGGGACAGGCCCACTTTGACATTAGAGGATTCTGAGTAGATTGTTGATAAAACATTAATAATCTATTTTCAATGACTTCTCAATAAACCTAACAGGAATAATTATTATTTCAATTTTCTATTTTAAATTGACTGACTTTAATTGGAATTGACCACAACACTGGAGTCGGCTCTATACAATAAATGACTATCAGAGGAATGATAACTGGAGAGACTGGAAGATGTAGAAACAGCTGCTGTTAACCCTAAAGCCATATTAATTTAATTGACCCCCCCTTCAGCATTAACAGTCCCTGACATTCCTGCTGAGGAGTTTCTGAAGAAACACTGGGCTAAACTAATTCAGCGAACCAAAAACTCAATGCCAATAGCAGATGATCTGTGGTCAAAGAACATGATTGGTGAAGAAGAGCACTCCAGAATAACAGCTGAAACAACTGAACAGGACCGAATGAGAAAACTACTGAAAGCAGTCATCCCCAAAGGACCAGAAGTGACGGGAGCTTGTCTCAAAGCTCTCGTTGAACATGAAAACCATCTTGTTAAGGACTTGAGTGAATCTAGGTAAGACAGTTTTCTTTGCTCCCTCCCTTGAATATGTGTAATGATTAAAATATAGGTCAAGTAAAAACACAGCTACCCAGATCAAAGAGGAACTGTTTTCCAGAATGGAAGCATGTTTTTGTGTTTCTGTCTGTAATAAATGACTGTTATCTTATTGTAGTTACATCATAGGACCATCATCACATCATTATCTCAGGTGGAACTCCTCCTTCTCCTCCATACTTTCTGATCTCTCTCTTCCCTTCTCCTCCATACTTTCTGATCTCTCTCTTCCCTTCTCCTCCATACTTTCTGATCTCTCTCTTCCCTTCTCCTCCATACTTTCTGATCTCTCTCTTCCCTTCTCCTCCATACTTTCTGATCTCTCTCTTCCCTTCTCCTCCATCCTCTTTCTTATAGAACCTAATCTGAAGACGCTGAGGCCTGTCTCCTATTCTGTGGACTAAGACACTTCTTCACCTGATCTGAAGATGCTGAGGCCTGTCTCCTAGTCTGTGGACTAAGACACTTCTTCACCTAATCTGAAGACGCTGATGCCTGTCTCCTACTCTGTGGACTAAGACACTTCTTCACCTAATCTGAAGCCGCTGAGGCCTGTCTCCTATTCTGTGGACTAAGACACTACTTCACCTAATCTGAAGACACTGAGGCCTGTCTCCTAGTCTGTGGACTAAGACACTACTTCACCTAATCTGAAGACGCTGAGGCCTGTCTCCTAGTCTGTGGACTAAGACACTACTTCACCTAATCTGAAGACGCTGAGGCCTGTCTCCTAGTCTGTGGACTAAGATACTACTTCACCTAATCTGAAGCCGCTGAGGCCTGTCTCCTATTCTGTGGACTAAGACACTACTTCACCTAATCTGAAGACGCTGAGGCCTGTCTCCTAGTCTGTGGACTAAGACACTTCTTCACCTAATCTGAAGACGCTGAGGCCTGTCTCCTAGTCTGTGGACTAAGACACTTCTTCACCTGATCTGAATATGCTACAGCATGAAGCTGGCTAGACAAAGACACTTCTTCACCTCGTCAAGCCAGTGCTACAGCATGAAGCTGGCTAGACAAAGACACTTCTTCACCTCGTCAAGCCAGTCCTACAGCATGAAGCTGGCTAGACAAAGACACTTCTTCACCTCGTCAAGCCAGTGCTACGGCATGAAGCTGGCTAGTCAAAGACACTTCTTCACCTCGTCAAGCCAGTGCTACAGCATGAAGCTGGCTAGACAAAGACACTTCTTCACCTCGTCAAGCCAGTGCTACAGCATGAAGCTGGCTAGACAAAGACACTTCTTCACCTCGTGAAGCCAGTGCTACAGCATAATGCTGGCTAGTCAAAGACACTTCTTCACCTCGTCAAGCCAGTGCTACAGCATGAAGCTGGCTAGACAAAGACACTTCTTCACCTCGTCAAGCCAGTGCTACAGCATGAAGCTGGCTAGACAAAGACACACCACCACATTGACATCTTGACCTTCCTTAGATCCTTTATGGGATTGCAACTCACTCTGTCTGAAGGAAGGAAGGGAGGAAATGGCCTCACTAAAGGGGATACCTGAGAGGGCAGAGAAGGCATGTGACATCATCGACATGGTGTTGAGAAAAGGAACTGAGTCATGTTCCAGGATGATAAACCTTCTTGGGAAGATGGACTCTCTGTCTTTGTACACAGCTTCAGAACTACAGTTGTAGCCAACCCCTGGGTGTGGGGAGACCAGGCAGAATAGACAGCCAGGGTGGTTCAACATGGTCTTGTTGTCTGTTGCTTTAATTCAGGCTCCCGAAAATGTACAGAAAATGTCAATCAAACATGACCACTATAATAGCAATAAACTAACCAAAGGTCCAGCCACACAGCCTCTCTCCTTCTGCAGCCTCCTGGAGGTGTGGATCTTCTAGCAGGAGGGTCAGTTAGTCCTCCACTAGGTACCTAGCTGGACCCCTATCTAGCAGGAGGGTCAGTTAGTCCTCCACTAGGTACCTAGCTGGACCCCTATCTAGCAGGAGGGTCAGTTAGTCCTCCACTAGGTACCTAGGTATGGACCCCTATCTAGCAGGAGGGTCAGTTAGTCCTCCACTAGGTACCTAGCTGGACCCCTATCTAGCAGGAGGGTCAGTTAGTCCTCCACTATGTACCTAGTTGGACCCCTATCTAGCAGGAGGGTCAGTTAGTCCTTCACTAGGTACCTAACTGGACCCCTATCTAGCAGGAGGGTCAGTTAGTCCTCCACTAGGTACCTAGCTGGACCCCTATCTAGCAGGAGGGCCAGTTAGTCCTCCACTAGGTACCTAGCTGGACCCCTATCTAGCAGGAGGGTCAGTTAGTCCTACACTAGGTACCTAGCTGGACCCCTATCTAGCAGGAGGGTCAGTTAGTCCTCCACTAGGTACCTAGCTGGACCCCTATCTAGCAGGAGGGTCAGTTAGTCCTCCACTAGGTACCTAGCTGGACCCCTATCTAGCAGGAGGGTCAGTTAGTCCTCCACTAGGTACCTAGCTGGACCCCTATCTAGCAGGAGGGTCAGTTAGTCCTACACTAGGTACCTAGCTGGACCCCTATCTAGCAGGAGGATCAGTTAGTCCTCCACTAGGTACCTAGCTGGACCCCTATCTAGCAGAACATGTTGATACAACTCTGTCTCTCTCTCACACCAACACACCTACCTACCTGATGTCTGTGTATTTTAAACTTTAGATTTTAAATTTCATTGTATACGCATTGTAAGCATGTATTGTATACGCATTGTAAGCATGTATTGTGATGTTATTGGAATTTACTTACTGTATTTGCATACTCACTGTGAATGTGTCCGGGAAAATGGCTCTGAGAATTTGGCATTCAACTTAAAACCACAGAAATGTATTTTATGAATATATTGTACAGTGTTGGCCTGATAGAGGTTAATGAGAGGGGCTGGATATCAACACAACCACCTCAGTCTATCAGCAGTTTTCTCAGTGAGAGCACATTGACCATTGACAGACATAAGGAGCTGTGCAACCTCTCACCCCTTTACCAATGACTTGAGAGTGGCTGAAGGACATATAAGGAGCTGTTCAACCTCTCTCCCCTTTACCAATGACTTGAGAGTGGCTGAAGGACATATAAGGAGCTGTTCAACCTCTCACCCCTTTACCAATGACTTGAGAGTGGCTGAAGGACCAATCAGCCCCCATCTATACACAATGTTTACTAAATGTTTTATAACGTTGTATTTTTCTATGTGTATCTACCTGCCCAGGGACTACAGCTAAACTAGCTAGCTGGCTAAATCTGGCACATTTACAGAAATGTTGATTGATGTGCAGTATCCCTGTCAAATACATGTTGTACATGTCAATTAAAAGGAATGTATTGTGACTTAGAATGTTGTTTAACAATATGGAAAAAAGCAATAAAGTCAACCGCCTTTATAGCACAAATAATATTATAGCACTGACATTTGTTAACAGCATTAAAAGTAATGATTACTAGACAGTTGTCATGGTAACAGCAGTAATACAAATAACATTATTTATGATGCTACTATTAATAATAATAATAATAATAATAATAATAATAATAATAATATTATAATAATCAATTTTAGAAAACACTTTAAAATCCCATCGTTAATTAGATTAGATGAGTTTATTAGTCACATGGAGAGGGACGCAAAATCTTGTGCTCTGACAGCGCAGGTGGGGGCAGGGTAAGAGTCTGTTGGGTGGTGAGGGCAGGGTAAGAGTCTGTTGGGTGGTGGGGGCAGGGTAAGAGTCTGTTGGGTGGTGGGGGCAGGGTAAGAGTCTGTTGGGTGGTGGTGGGGGCAGGGTAAGAGTCTGTTGGGTGGTGGTGGGGGCAGGGTAAGAGTCTGTTGGGTGGTGGGGGCAGGGTAAGAGTCTGTTGGGTGGTGGGGGCAGGGTAAGAGTCTGTTGGGTGGTGGGGGGGCAGGGTAAGAGTCTGTTGGGTGGTGGGGGCAGGGTAAGAGTCTGTTGGGTGGTGGTGGCAGGGTAAGAGTCTGTTGGGTGGTGGGGGCAGGGTAAGAGTCTGTTGGGTGGTGGTGGGGGCAGGGTAAGAGTCTGTTGGGTGGTGGTGGGGGCAGGGTAAGAGTCTGTTGGGTGGTGGTGGGAGCAGGGTAAGAGTCTGTTGGGTGGTGGTGGGGGCAGGGTAAGAGTCTGTTGGGTGGTGGTGGGGGCAGGGTAAGAGTCTGTTGGGTGGTGGTGGGGGCAGGGTAAGAGGCCGTTGGGTGGTGGTTGGGGCAGGGTAAGAGGCCGTTGGGTGGTGGTGGGGGCAGGGTAAGAGTCTGTTGGGTGGTGGTGGGGGCAGGGTAAGAGTATGTTGGGTGGTGGTGGGGGCAGTGTAAGAGTCTGTTGGGTGGTGGTGGGGGCAGGGTAAGAGTATGTTGGGTGGTGGTGGGGGCAGGGTAAGAGTCTGTTGGGTGGTGGGGGTAGGGTAAGAGTCTGTTGGGTGGTGGGGGCAGGGTAAGAGTCTGTTGGGTGGTGGTGGGGGCAGGGTAAGAGTCTGTTGGGTGGTGGGGGCAGGGTAAGAGTCTGTTGGGTGGTGGGAGCAGGGTAAGAGTCTGTTGGGTGGTGGTGGGGGCAGGGTAAGAGTCTGTTGGGTGGTGGGGGCAGGGTAAGAGTCCGTTGGGTGGTGGTGGGGGCAGGGTAAGAGTCCGTTGGGTGGTGGTGGGGGCAGGGTAAGAGTCTGTTGGGTGGTGGGGGCAGGGTAAGAGTCTGTTGGGTGGTGGTGGGGGCAGGGTAAGAGTCTGTTGGAATGGAAATCCAACTATCTAGTAATCATTACTTCCTCGTTTACCCTACCCTTATTAATAGTAGCATTATAAATAATGTTTTACTGCTGTTACCATGACAACTATCTAGTAATCATCACTTCCTCATTTACCCTGTCCTGTTGTGTTCTAAAATACTATTCTGATACAACCCCCCAAACAATACTAACAATACTACCTACATTCGGGTGCACGTCAAAGTGTTATCCATCCTCGGGTTTTTGGCAACGGGCACTTTTCAGCCGGAGCTTGCGGATCGGCCAGCGGCGGCATCTCACATCCCTCGATGACCCAATGTTTTGGATGCAATCATCAGCAAAACGTACTGTAACATACAATTCCCACCATCGCGCAACAGGTTAAGAAGGGTTTCTTTGCCATCAATGGGTTCCCAAATACGAACGGAGAAATAGACGGCCCACACATCGCCATAAAAGCACCATCCCAAAACGAGTCCAACTAGGCTATGTGAACAGAGAAGGCTTCTACTCTTAATGTGCAGGTGATCGGTGATGTTATGTGCAAAAGACGCTACTGACTTTAGTGCTCAGGTGGAAAGTACGACTTGTTCATTCAGCAGAACAGCAATGTTGCCGATCCGCCTACAGGGGGAGCTGTTGAGGATGGATGTCGTATTGGTGAGTATTGCCAACTGCTAGTGTCAGATTATGAATTCAACCAAAAGGTTTTATTTGTCTCACTCAGTTGTGGTTTGATTAGTAAAAATAAAAAACATAGCTACAAAGAGAGGACCATTAGAACACTTCAAAGTATATTTGTCATCGCTAAAGCAACTTGAATTGTTCTAATGGTCTCTTTGTAGCTATGTTTTTAGATTTACTCATCAAACCACTAAGGTTTTATTTGTCTCACTCAGTTGTGGTTTGATGAGTAACAATGAGCGTTATAACTCCACGTGAAATACGCCCATCATTCACCCTTCATGGTGACAATAACGCCCTTATTTGCTGTATAGTTGGGAAGTATTGGAATTAGGCCCAGACAGTATCAGTGGCGGCTGGTGAAAAATATTCTCGGTGGGGCTGTGCCATACTTTTTTTTTCCTGTAACCATCGCGATATATTTTAACACAAACTGCAGGACAGCAGTGCTCAGTGAAACATTCAGTAATTATTTAATGCCAATATTAAAAAGTTGAGGCATTCTTACACAAAAACATATTGCACAAACCCAAGCCTTTCATTTGCATTTAAAGTGAACTTTTTACCATTGGTAGTAAACAGGCAACGCAACAGGCATGCTGTCAGAACAGAGTGGAAAGTGGACAATAACATGAAATTATTATAAAGTTTATAGGAAATCTTACACTGTATAAAAGGATGTATAATATAGAAATGGATATCAAGTGGATGAACTCAAACCTTTGACTGGAAGAATAGCATACAGTATTTTATGATCATACTAAATGTGACTAATTGTTAATGTGCTCCAGAACTGCAACAATTAATTGATACAAAACAACATATATACAGTAATATTAGCAAAGACACTATTAAGACTTTCTAGAGTACCATATATAACTGGATTTTTTATGCTAAGGTCAACTATATACAAAGAAACATGCGGCCAGAGCTGCTCTGTGTGTGTGTGTCTGTCATCTTATTTGTACAGGAATTTTGCCCGTCTGTCCTTCTGAGTGGCAAACCTCTCAATGACCCTTTGATTAAAGTCAGGAATGTCCCTGACAAGTTTCTTCTCCATGGAGAGCATGGCCAGAGCGTTCAGGCGATCCTGTGTCATGCTGTTTCTCAGGAAGGTCTTGATCCTTTTCAGTGTAGAGAAGCACCTTTCTGACTCAGCAGTTGTCATGGGTGTGGTGATGAGGATCTTGAGGAGGCTGGCAGTCTCTGTGAAAGTGCTCTGAAGGTTGTTCTCCATGAAGAACTGGTACAGGGGCACTGCACCACTACAAGCCTTGAACTCACTGTTCTCATAGATGAGGGACAGTTCGGTTTTGAGCTTGGCCTTGTTCAACATGGGGTACGCCTCCACGGTTGTTTCAAGCGCTGTATCGGGGAACTTCACACTGTGTTGTGGGAACAACTCTCCGTGCAATAGTGTTGCGCTGATGAGGTGCTGGGTGAAGGAGAACCTCTCTTTGGCATGACTCAGGATGGTATCACATACCTGTAAAAGATACATCATCAGCTTTAATTTGCAATTAAGCTATTTTGATGCAAGTGATCCTGACTGACACATGCCTATGTCCAACTCAAGTATATGATTACCAAGGTGCTGATTGTTCAGGGTTTTGGCTACATACTACCAGGCCTGAAAAAAGTTCTATGGGGAAACACTGACAATTACATCACAACTTACCTCTATAGCCAACCTCTGTTGTTCTCCTGGTCCCAGCATCCTCCGTCGCTTGATGGGCTGTTGCTGCTCGTCAGATGCGCTGTCCCCACACAAAGAGGGAATTGAGGCCCTGGGTCCAAAAAATAAAGTTTAATTTGATAACTTGCAATCAGACTTCTTAGCTCACTGTAATTCCCCCTCAACACACAACCAGTGACTTTTATATATATATATATATATATATATATATATATATATATATATATACAGACAGACAGACAGACAGACAGACAGACAGACAGACAGACAGACAGACAGACAGACAGACAGACAGACAGACAGACAGACAGACAGACAGATAGTGTGTATATACACACAAACTATGTCTAGTAACTGCTTTTAACCTGTGATGTACATAATTAACTGATGTTATTACGTTTTAAAGCCTTTTTCTATTACATTTGTGAGAGGGATGCAACATAATTTTGTTCTGCTGTGCACTTAGCAATAAAGTTAATCTTCAATAACAACTAGGCCTCTTCTAGAAATTGACCTGGTGGACACCTGAATAATTATTACAAACTGTGTAGTACTTTCCTGCATTATTATCAACGTCTGATTGTGTCTTTTTGGACAAACACTTGTTCTCGTGGTCGAGTAACAACAACTGCGCTCCTTGAGTGACGGGGTGGTACTTGGTGAGAGAGGGAGAGAGACGACCCAAATTGCGGAGTAAACTAGAAAAACGGACGTTACACATGGCGGAGTGGCATTACCACATTTAACAAACCAAACATTGAAATACCGTTATAGAAGGTAAAGTAAAAACCCAAACTGGTCTGTGCATCAATACCGGTATATAGTAATATATAGGCAACATACCGTAAATCTGTATCAATTATGTATCAGTTTTACATGTGACCCATATCAAATTTGCGCATTCACACTGAAGGAGCACACAAATGCAATGCTCATTTGGCGTGATTGTCGTGGTAACACAGGTGAAAAAAAATCCTGAATGGTATCCTAATTGCAGCCATTTTGGTTAGGGAGAAATACAAACAACTCTACTGCCATACATTCCAATTAGACTGAAGGCATACAGTTGTGTCCAAATATATTGGCACCCTTGGGCTTTTCTTAAATAATTCCCTATTTCTTCTAAAATCAGTTGAAATTTGAGAGGAAAAAATGGGTCTCCACACCTTTAATTATATTTCTGTAAACTTAAGTTTACAATTGTAATTTAGAAAATATAGACAAATGTCATGGACTAAATTATTGGCACCCTGGAGCTAGTACTTGGTTGCACAGCTTTTGGCCAAGATAGCTGCCAACATATGCTTATTGTAGACATCAATGAGCTTGCTGCACCTTTTCTGCTGGCAATTTGGCCCATTCTTCAGCAGCAAACTGCTGTAATTCTTCAATGTTTGAGGGTTGCACTCCACCAACTTCTTTTTTCAGATCTTGCCAAAACTAATGTGGTCCCGTGTAGCTCAGTTGGTAGAGCATGGCGCTTGCAACGCCAGGGTTGTGGGTTCGTTTCCCACGGGGGCCAGTATGAAAAAATGTATGCACTCTTAACTGTAAGTCGCTCTGGATAAGAGCGTCTGCTAAATGACTAAAATGTAATGTAAATGTCTTCTCTTTCCTTTTAAAATACTAAAACAAATATAATTGTGACGGCTCTATGATAATCACTCACTTTGATGACCAGACACATTTAGGCTTTTAAACTGTTGTAAGTGAACTATTCATCTTTCTAACAGCATCTTTATCAGCCAATAGTAAATATAGTTATTTACCTGATTGTTAGCATGCTTTCTGTGAACCTCTGGACAAGTGCTTTAATGAAGACAGGGTCGATGTTCCTCTTCTGCAGCTGGCTGAAAAGCATGTCCACATTTGGCATGATCTTGTGGAACAGTGCCAGGAAAAAACAGAAAGCCTCGTCTTCGAGCATCCTCACAAAGCCCCCCGCCTCTCTGACAGTCGGGGCATCAAAGTTCCCAGAGTCTCTGATGGTCTGGAAACACGTTAGGAGGTCATCCCTGTACTCGTACACAGTGTTTACAGCGCGACTGTGGAAGTTCCACCGTGTTGTAGAGGCTCTGGGGAGTCTATGCGCAACCACTTCGTCAAGCACGGTGGTTCGCTTGGGAGACCTGGAGAAGAAAGCAGAAAATCCTGCAAGGTCGGAAAAGAAAGTGCCGATCCTGGGGATGCGTGAAGTTATTAGGTTGGGTGGTGGACTCAGGTGCAGAGACGGACACACGGACAAAGAGAGTAAAATTAGGATGTAGTTTATTCAACGTGTATTGGCAGAGAGAAGTAGTCAGGGTGGAATAGCTTCAGGCTGGGGTAGGAGCTGAGTGGGATGGAGAGCCAGTAGTCCTGAGAGCTGGATAACGAGGATATCAGGCAACAGAGGAGCAGGTAGCGGCGTGGGAATGGCAGGCAGGCAGGCAGGCAGCAGGAACAGACGAGATCACTGGAAGTGTAGGAACGAACTGGCGCTGGAGAGGTGTCCAGCCCGGGTAGATATCTGCTGCTTGATTGGTGCCAATGAGCTGCAGCTTGATGTAACTGCTCTGGTGATAGAATGGCCACGCCCGCTGACCTAGAACCTCTGACTGCACAGCAGGGGGAGACAGACACAAACAACACACACAGGGGAGAAAAGGGAAAGGAACACCAACAGGAACAGGACCAACAGAGCCGGACCGTAACAGTACCCCCCCCTCAACGGGCGCCACCCGGCGACCCACCCGGCTTGTCAGGGTGGTCCCTATGGAAGTCATTCACTAGCTGAGGATCCAGAATAAAACGTCTGGGAATCCAGGACCTCTCCTCGGGACCGTATCCCTCCCAGTCCACCAGGTACTGAAACCCTCTACCACGCCTCCGGACGTCCAGCAGTCTCCGAACCGTGTAGGCTGGATGGTCGTCAATAATGCGCGGTAGCGGAGGGGGATCCGCCGGCGGACACAAAGGACTGGAGGAGACCATCTTCAGCTGGGACACGTGAAATGTAGGATGGACTCTCATGGCCTGGGGAAGCTTCAACCGAACAGCCGAAGGGTTGATGATGGATTCGACCTCAAAAGGACCCAAATATCGGGGCGACAGCTTACGGGAGTCAGTGCGCAGGGGAATGTTGCTGGAGGAGAGCCAGACACGCTGACCAGGCTGGAACTGTGGAGCGACTACCCTGTGCCTGTCCGCCACCCTCTTATTCCTCTCTTCTGTCCGTAGAAGGGCCTCACGGGTGTCCACCCACACCTTGCGGCAGCGACGAAGGTTATCCTGAACTGACGGAACGGCTAACTCCCTTTCCTGAGACGGGAACAATGGCGGTTGGTACCCCAAAGCCGCCTCAAATGGTGAGAGGTCCGTGGCAGATGAGGTGAGGGAATTGTGGGCATATTCGACCCACGGGAGATGTTTGGCCCAGGTGGACGGGTTCTGGGATGTCACACAGCGTAGAGCAGCCTCCAGGTCCTGGTTAGTCCTCTCAGTCTGGCCATTGGACTGGGGATGGAAACCTGATGAGAGACTGACAGAGGCACCCAGAGCCGAACAAAACTCCTTCCATACCCGAGAAATAAACTGTGGACCTCTATCGGACACTATGTCCACAGGTATTCCATGGGGACGGAATACATGTAGGACAAAGAGGTCGGCTGTCTCACTGGCAGATGGTAATTTTGGTAATGCAACAAAATGGGCAGATTTAGAGAATCTGTCCACGATGGTGAGTATAGTGTCATTACCCTCAGACATAGGAAGTCCAGTGACGAAGTCCAAGCCCACGTGAGACCAAGGGCGACTCGGGACAGGGAGAGGCCGCAGCAGGCCCGAAGGAGCCCTGTGGGAAGCCTTATTTTGGGCACAGATGGAACAGGCCGCCACGTACTCCCGGACGTCAGCCTCGGCGGATGGCCACCAAAAGTGCCTCTTGAGTAGCGATAGTGTACGTTTCATACCAGGGTGGCAGGAGAAGCGTGAGGTGTGGATCCAGTTGAGCACTTGCGGCCGCACGGCTGCGGGAACATAGAGAAGGTCGGGAGGCCCATCGGCCGGTCCAGGTTCCAACTCTTGTGCCGATCGGACGAGGGACTCGATTTCCCAATGAACAGCCGCCACCAAACAGGAAGCGGGCAGAACAGATTCAGGATTGCTGGAGTCTTCAGTGTCTGTAAACTGGCGAGAGAGAGCATCAGGCTTGACATTACGTGTGCCAGGACGATATGTTAAGATAAACTTGAACCTGCTGAAGAACAGAGCCCATCTGGCCTGACGGGAGTTCAGCCTCTTGGACGACTGGATGTAAGCCAGGTTCTTGTGGTCCGTCCAGACTATGAAGGGTTGCTCTGCTCCGTCTAGCCAGTGCCTCCATTCCTCCAACGCCAACTTGACAGCAAGCAACTCCCGGTTACCCACGTCGTAGTTCTTCTCAGCAGGGGTCAATCTCTTGGAGAAAAAAGCCACCGGATGGAGCTTCTGGTCCGTGGGGGAACGTTGTGACAGGACAGCCCCCACCCCCGAATCCGAGGCGTCCACTTCCACAACAAACTGCAAACTAGTGTCTGGATGAATAAGAACAGGTGAGGTGGTGAACAGTTTCTTCAATGTACTCACGGCTGACTCGGCCTCAGGCGTCCACAGGAATGGCACCTTAGGGGAGGTGAGCTTGGTCAGGGGGGCAACCACTCGGCTGAAACCCCTGATGAAGCGGCGGTAGAAGTTGGCGAAACCCAGGAAGCGTTGTAGCTGCTTCCGAGACGTGGGTGTGGGCCACTCCACAACCGCTCTGATCTTCTCAGGGTCTGGTGACACTTGTCCCCGCTCGATGATAAAGCCCAAAAAGGGGACGGACTGCCGGTGGAACTCACATTTTTCTGCCTTCACATACAGTTTGTTTTCCATGAGGCGTTGGAGAACCAGACGGACGTGGGAGACGTGTTCATCCTGTGACTTAGAGAATATCAGAATGTCATCCAAATAGACAAACACAAAACGGTGTAGAAAATCCCTCAACACATCGTTCACCATGGCCTGAAACACTGCTGGGGCGTTAGTGAGACCGAATGGCATGACTAGGTATTCAAAGTGTCCGAGAGGGGTATTAAACCCAGTCTTCCATTCGTCTCCCTGCCTGATCCTAACGAGGTGGTAAGCGTTCCGTAGGTCGAGTTTGGTAAACACAGTGGCACCATGAAGGGAGTCAAATGCTGAGTTGATGAGAGGCAGGGGGTATGTATTTCTGACTGTGATGTTATTAAGTCCTCTGTAGTCAATGCAGGGCCGTAAAGTTTTGTCCTTCTTCTCAACAAAAAAGAACCCAGCACCAACAGCGGACGATGAGGGACGAATGATGCCAGAGGTTAGGGAGTCGCCTATGTAGGTTTCAATAGCTTCTCTCTCAGGACGGGACAGATTGAAAAGCCGACTGGACGGCAAAGGCGCTCCAGGCAGTAACTCAATAGCGCAATCGTATGGCCTATGAGGTGGTAATGAAAGTGCCTTGGACTTGCTGAATACCTCGGCCAGGTCCCGGTACTCCTCCGGGACTGAAGAGAGGTCTGGGGTTTTGACAGGGGAAGCAGGGGAGCCGACCGAGGGCGGAATAGCCGACCCAAGGCAAACAGAATGGCAGTGAGTGCTCCAACTGTGTATCTTGTGGTTTTGCCAATCAATATGGGGGTTGTGAAGGCTAAGCCAGGGAAAACCGAGGATAAGGGGGGAGGCCGAGGAGGAGACTACTTTGAACTGGATGGTTTCTTTGTGATTGCCGGACAGCATGAGAGAAACGGGGACAGTTTGGTGGGTGATGTTGGCAAACTGATGGCCGTCAATAGCGGTTACTGTTATAGGCTTAGGCAGGGGCTTAACAGGGATCTCAGCCTGAGTAACCAGGCTAGCGTCAATAAAACTATCCTCAGCACCAGAGTCGATGAGAGCAGTTAGTGGGAGAGATAGATTCCTGAACTGGACTGTAACTGGGATCACTAGACGGGGTGCTGTGGGCATTGAGTCTGGTATAACACTCGCAAGTACGCCCACTTTTACCTGCGAGCTTGGTCTTTTTGGGCGAATCGGACAGTTAACCAGGAAATGAGTGCGGTCCCCACAGTACATGCACTCACCAGCCCGTATGCGCCGTTCCTTTTCGACATGGGACAGACGAGCACGGCCCAGCTGCATGGGCTCGTCTAGTTCCGTGGAGGGATCCGCTGAGGTGTGTGGTCGGTGTCCGAGTGGTGGTGTAGCTCGGACTGCAGAACGCGAGGGAGCCCCGTTAGAGGGGTGGACCCGACCGCCCCTCTCCTGTCTCCGCTCCCGTAGCCTGTTGTCTATTCGTGTAGCAAGGGAAACGAGAACATGAAGGTTAGCAGGCTCATCACGAACAGCTAGTTCATTCTTAATTGTGTCACTTAGACCGTTAACAAACGCTCCCTGAAGAGCTTCGTCGTTCCACTTGGAATCGGCTGCCAAGGTCCAAAAATCAATGGCGTATTCAGCCACGCTACCCGTGCCCTGTCGTAGCTTCAATAGTCTCTTTGTGGCGGTTCCGGCATAGTCCGGGTGATCAAACACCACTTTCAATTGAGAGGAAAAATCGTCAAACGACAGGCTGGTAATCTGCTGAGTAGAACAAGCCGCTTCTGCCCACATCAAAGCTTTGCCCCTCATTAACCCCAGTGCGTAATGTACCTTTGAGGATTCCGTGGCGAAAGACAGGGGCTTCTGTTGGAACACCAAGCGGCACTGAAGCAGGAACCCACGGCATTTGTTCAAATCCCCGGTGAAAGGTTCGGGTGCAGTTGTAGGGGGTTCCCGAAGGACAGGAGCGGAAGCCGAGCCTGGAGCCACTGTAGGAGGAACAGGCGGAGGAGAAGCAGAGGGAGAAAGGGTAGTGAGTGTTACCAGGTTAGTTACCTGAGAGGTGAGATGAGATACTTGATCCAACAACTGCTGGTTGTTATCCAATAGAGTCCGGATGAGTTGGTCGTGTTGTCCCAATAGTACTCCTTGTGAATGGAGGGCGTGTTGTACGCCATCACCCGTTGTTTCATGTGGCATCTCTGCTGAGTCCATGTTTGGCCAGTTCGTTCTATTAGGTTGGGTGGTGGACTCAGGTGCAGAGACGGACACACGGACAAAGAGAGTAAAATTAGGATGTAGTTTATTCAACGTGTATTGGCAGAGAGAAGTAGTCAGGGTGGAATAGCTTCAGGCTGGGGTAGGAGCTGAGTGGGATGGAGAGCCAGTAGTCCTGAGAGCTGGATAACGAGGATATCAGGCAACAGAGGAGCAGGTAGCGGCGTGGGAATGGCAGGCAGGCAGGCAGGCAGCAGGAACAGACGAGATCACTGGAAGTGTAGGAACGAACTGGCGCTGGAGAGGTGTCCAGCCCGGGTAGATATCTGCTGCTTGATTGGTGCCAATGAGCTGCAGCTTGATGTAACTGCTCTGGTGATAGAATGGCCACGCCCGCTGACCTAGAACCTCTGACTGCACAGCAGGGGGAGACAGACACAAACAACACACACAGGGGAGAAAAGGGAAAGGAACACCAACAGGAACAGGACCAACAGAGCCGGACCGTAACAGAAGTAGCCTGCTGCATGATGAGGTTCAGCTGATGTGCATAGCAGTGGACGTAGTGCGCATTTTCGTACACATCCACTATTTTACGCTGCACTCCGCCGGTGGCTCCCCTCATCACACTTGCTCCGTCGTAAGCCTGGGCAATAAGTTTGGCCTTTTGTCCATGTGAGAGTATGGTGCTGAGCCTCTCCAGCAGCGCTGTAGCGATGGTGTCGGCGGTTGCGTTCTCGATCAAAATGAACTCTAAAAAACGCTCTTGGACGTTACTTTTAGCATCGATGTAGCGTATCACAAGCACCAACTGGCAGTGGGTGGAAACGTCAGTCGTCTCGTCAGCTTGAATGGCGATAAAATCAGCACTCTTTACTTCCTCCAGGATGTAATCCTTAAGCACTGACAACATACAGTCCAACAGCTCGTTCTGTATCGTCTTTGACGTGCCCTTAAAAACGGTAGCTGTCTTCAGGTGCTCCTCCAGCACACTGTCGAGGGAGGCAACAAAATCCACTAAGCCCCGGAAAATGCCGGGGTTGTCCGAGGAGTCAGTCTCCTCGTGCCCACGCAAGGCCAACTCAAAAGCCCCACAGAACTTCACACAATCGATAATTTTGGATAGAATGTGCCTGTTTTTATCCACCTCCTCATTGTGTTTCCTCACCGCAATCCTGTGGCCGTCATCCAGCTGCGTAGCAATGTTCACCCTTCCTAATACAGCTAGCTTTACAGAGTTGTCCATGTGTGCCCTGGTGTTCTCATGTTTCTTTACCTTCTCTGACAGGTGCTTCATATCCCTCACTCCGGTACCTGTCCATGCTGAATCTGACCCCGTCGTTTTAAAAAGCAAGCACGGAAAGCAAAATAAAGCATTAGCATCAGTGCACCCAGCTAGCCAAGCCTTCCTGGTGTACCAGCTACGGGAGAAGCCGCGCATATACTGCTTCCCTTTCTCGCTAGCCTGCTGTCTGATTGAGAGGTCAGGTTGATCTGGGCCCAGCTCTTTCACCCGAACTTTCTCTGACAAAGTTCTCCTCTCAAACGGATCTTGGAGGAGAGATTTCACCGAGTTAGGGTTGGGTCTTGGAGGAGTAACGTTTGCGTTCGCCATTGTCGTCTAGTAAAAATGGCGCCACTGGAGCCCGGTCCTTATTTTATCAGGGGCGAGCTTGGGGCGATAAAATAATCGCCCTCCTTGGATTCGAATTAAAATCGCTGATTAGCTACATTTTATGTCATACATTCATATCTTAAATTAGCAATTGGCTTAACTGCTACGTAGACCCGCCTCCTCGGGGCACTTTCTGTATCGCCCAGAGCTGACGAGGCGTTTGACAGGCAGAGGAAAGGTTGCGAATATGATTTTCTATCATATCTTACACATATTACTGTGTGCATTCCATATTTCAAACACACAAATATTGACATACTGATGTTTTTATTATTATTATTATTATTTTTATTTTTTTATTTTTTATTTTTTTAAAAATAATAATTTTATTTAAGGGGGCGGCGCCCTAGCGCCCTCTATCGGCCAGCCGCCACTGTGGGGTTGAGATCTGGAGACTGGCTAGGCCACTCCAGGACCTTGAAATGCTTCTTACGAAGCCACTCCTTCGTTGCCCGGGCGGTGTGTTTGGAATCATTGTCATGCTGAAAGACCCAGCCACGTTTCATCTTCAATGCCCTTGCTGATGGAAGGAGGTTTTCACTCCAAATCTGACGATACATGGCCACATTCATTCTTTCCTTTACACGGATCAGTCGTCCTGGTCCCTTTGCAGAAAAACAGCCTCAAAGCATGATGTTTCCACCCCCATGCTTCACAGTAGGTATGATGTTTTTTGGATGCAACTCAGCATTCTTTGTCCTCCAAACACGACGAGTTGAGTTTTTACCAAAAAGTTCTATTTTGGTTTCATCTGACCATATGACATTCTCCCAATCCTCTTCTGGATCATCCAAATGCACTCTAGCAAACTTCAGACGGGCCTGGACATGTACTGGCTTAAGCAGGGGGACACGTCTGGCACTGCAGGATTTGAGTCCCTGGCGGCGTAGTGTGTTACTGATGGTAGGCTTTGTTACTTTGGTCCCAGCTCTCTGCAGGTCATTCACTAGGTCCCCCGTGTGGTTCTGGGATTTTTGCTCACCGTTCTTGTGATCATTTTGACCCCACGGGGTGAGATCTTGCGTGGAGCCCCAGATCGAGGGAGATTATCAGTGGTCTTGTATGTCTTCCATTTCCTAATAATTGCTCCCACAGTTGATTTCTTCAAACCAAGCTGCTTACCTATTGCAGATTCAGGCTTCCCAGCCTGGTGCAGGTCTACAATTTTGTTTCTGGTGTCCTTTGACACCTCTCCCTCCCTCTCTCCCTCCCTCCACCTCTCCCTCCCTCCACCCCTCCCTCCCTCCCTCCCTCCCTCCCTCCCTCCCTCCCTCCCTCCCCCCACCTCTCCCTCCCTCTCTCCCTCCCCCCACCTCTCCCTCCCTCTCTCCCTCCCCCCACCTCTCCCTCCCTCTCTCCCCCCACCTCTCCCTCCCTCCCTCCCTCCCCCACCTCTCCCTCCCTCCCTCCCTCCCTCCCCCCACCTCTCCCTCCCTCCCTCTCTCCCTCCCCCCACCTCTCCCTCCCTCTCTCCCTCCCCCCACCTCTCCCTCCCTCTCTCCCTCCCCCCACCTCTCCCTCCCTCCCTCCCTCCCTCCCTCCCCCCACCTCTCCCTCCCTCTCTCCCTCCCCCCACCTCTCCCTCCCTCTCTCCCCCACCTCTCCCTCCCTCCCTCCCTCCCCCCACCTCTCCCTCCCTCTCTCCCTCCCCCTCTCCCTCCCTCCACCTCTCCCTCCCTCTCTCCCTCCCCCACCTCTCCCTCCCTCTCTCCCTCCCTCCACCTCTCCCTCCCTCTCTCCCTCCCCCCACCTCTCCCTCCCTCTCTCCCTCCCTCCACCTCTCCCTCCCTCTCTCCCTCCCCGCACCTCTCCCTCCCTCTCTCCCCCCACCTCTCCCTCCCTCCCTCCCTCCCCCCACCTCTCCCTCCCTCTCTCCCTCCCCCCACCTCTCCCTCCCTCTCTCGAGAGAACGAGAGGTGGGGTACATCGAGAGAACGGGTTCAGAATATAAAAAATACTCGGATTTTGTAGATTATTTAGGCACATTTTAGGGTTAAGAAAGTATGTATGAATCATAAAAAAACTGGTTTGGAGATGCAAAAATTATGCCAAATTTAAGCTTCCCTCCCTCCCTCCCTCCCTCCCCCCACCTCTCCCTCCCTCTCTCCCTCCCCCCACCTCTCCCTCTCTCCCCCCACCTCTCCCTCCCTCCCTCCCTCCCTCCCTCCCTCCCTCCCTCCCTCCCCCCACCTCTCCCTCCCTCCCCCCACCTCTCCCTCCCTCTCTCCCTCCCCCCACCTCTCCCTCCCTCTCTCCCTCCCCGCACCTCTCCCTCCCTCTCTCCCTCCCTCCACCTCTCTCTCCCTCCCTCTCTCCCTCCCCCCACCTCTCCCTCCCTCTCTCCCTCCCTCCACCTCTCCCTCCCTCTCTCCCTCCCTCCCCCCACCTCTCCCTCCCTCCCTCCCTCCCTCCCTCCCTCCCTCCCCCCACCTCTCCCTCCCTCTCTCCCTCCCCCCACCTCTCCCCCCACCTCTCCCTCCCTCCACCTCTCCCTCCCTCCCTCCCCCCACCTCTCCCTCCCTCTCTCCCTCCCTCCACCTCTCCCTCCCTCTCCACTATTCCAATTTATGAAATTACGCCTTTCCTACGCACTGCTCATAGTTTCTATTCAGACTTTACCTTATTAAGTTGCATAACGGGTTTTGCAGGCGTGGTTCCATTGCGACCGCTGAATTAATGTAATTCAACCGCTGAAAACACTCCCACTTGCTTGCGTTTTCAGTACATATATTTTAAGCCATTAAGGACGGTGTACCTTTAATTAGATTTTTTTCGACAGACTAGAATACATCGAGAGAACGGGTTCAGAATATAAAAAATACTCGGATTTTGTAGATTATTTAGGCACATTTTAGGGTTAAGAAAGTATGTATGAATCATAAAAAAACTGGTTTGGAGATGCAAAAATTATGCCAAATTTAAGCTTCAAATTGAAGAAAACGAACACTAAAGTGACAGTTATAAATGTATGTGGGTTTTACTGACGGTTGCTGTCGATAGTGGTTTATATTTAACGGTGGTTCTCGATAGTGGCTGATATTTAACATGATACAAATGGCAAAATAAACGGAGAAAAGCCCGGGCATATCCTATAATTAAAACATTCCGAAGCTCATACATCAACTCGGCAGGTTCAGCCCTACAGAAGCCTAAAGCTTGGGGGTCCAAATTGCATCCACGCCTATTATGAGGTCACACCAGTAGAGGTGCGTGAGTAAAATCACTGTTAATTCATATGCCTTGTGACCGTGAAATAGACTGTAGGCCTAAAGGCCGAGACAATAAGAAGACACAGTGGCAGAATAAATTCAACCACACCTTTGTTTTATCACAAAACCGGAGAGCAACTTCTGTCCAGTTAAGTCCACAATGCATATTCTATGTAACAGACATGACCTACATCATGGTCAAGCAAGTTAATGTTTCCGACCACTAAACAACTATTGATTTAGAACCACAGAGAGTTACCGCAAGTTGTAAATGCAGTGTAGTCACCGCTGTTAAGGTGTGTGTGTGTGTGTGTGTGTGTGTGTGTGTGTGTGTGTGTGTGTGTGTGTGTGTGTGTGTGTGTGTGTGTATGTGTATGTGTGTGTGTGTGTGTGTTAGAGAGAGAGAGAGACAGATCCTATGTCAATAAGCTCTAAGGTCCTATGTTACTACACAGTGTATAGAGTACGTACTCTCAAATGACACCCTTTTCCCTATATAGTGCACTACCTTTGATATTGCACTATGCTCAATCTCCACCTCTCCCTACCTCCCTCCACCCCCTCCATCCCTCCACCCTCCCACCCCCCCACCTCTCCCACACTCCTCCCTCCCCCCACATCTCCCTCCCTCCACCTCTCCCTGTCTCCTCCCTCCCTCCCTCCACCTCTCCACCTCTCCCTCCCTCCCTCCCTCCACCTCGCCACCTCTCCCTCTACCTCTCCCCTCCCTCCACCTCATGTCCCAACATAGGAAGTATCAGGAAGTAGAGGAAGAAATTGACTTTACAGGTAGAAGACAAAAACATCAGAGGTCTGTAGCTTTCTTTTACAATTTAATGTAGAAAAGTGTTCTGGAGTAGTTCGGCTATCATAGAGAGACAGATGATTTAAGGGTAAGACGTCTGCAGAATTATAAAGTTAATACAATACTGATTTCAACTTTCAAGAATGATGAGTTTAGTCTTATTTATAAATCAAATCAAATTGTATTGGTCACATGCGCCGAATACAACAGGTGCAGACATTACAGTGAAATGTTTACTTACAGCCCTTAACCAACAGTGCATTTATTTTTAACAAAAAAAGTAAAAATAAAACAACAACAAAAAAAGTGTTGAGAAAAAAAGAGCAGAAGTAAAATAAAATAACAGTAGGGAGGCTATATATATACAGGGGGGTACCGGTGCAGAGTCAATGTGCGGGGGCACCGGCTAGTTGAGATAGTTGAAGTAATATGTACATGTGGGTAGAGTTAAAGTGACTATGCATAAATAATTAACAGAGTAGCAGCAGCGTAAAAAGGATGGGGTGGGGGGGCAGTGCAAATAGTCCGGGTAGCCATGATTAGCTGTTCAGGAGTCTTATGGCTTGGGGGTAGAAGCTGTTGAGAAGTCTTTTGGACCTAGACTTGGCACTCCGGTACCGCTTGCCGTGCGGTAGCAGGGAGAACAGTCTATGACTAGGGTGGCTGGAGTCTTTGACAATTGTATATTGGTGTTGATTCATATTAATTAGCCTAATCAATATGATCCAATGTGATGTGATGTTATAGGCTACAGGGCTATGAGGTAGGGTATTATTGGTAAAGGCGACTGACAGCACATTATCGTGATTATTATCCGCGTGATGAAACAACGTTAGAAGACGTGCATCGGAATTATGTAAAGATGTCACTAAATAAAGAAAATAGTCTGTTTCGACAAGTCAGTCAAGTAAAAATGACGTGCAACAATAGCATAGAAACTAAATAAATGTTGGGATAAATCAAAGTTCAAGTTGAAAATGCTTTCTGGCGACATGGATCAGAAAGGTGGTGGTCCGTTTTGCTCACTGCTGTGCGCTCGATATAACTTGGCCGGCGCACTGTTGCGTAATGTTACCCACTGGTTCAATCGTTGTCGGCACACCTTTCTTCTGAATACATGCCCCGGTGCAACGGACGAGATAAACTGATCGCATCTCATGTGAACTCGAGCAGTGCATGGGTGTATTCACTAAGGGCACTATTCCAATTTATGAAATTACGCCTTTCCTACGCACTGCTCATCGTTTCTATTCACACTTTACCTTATTAAGTTGCATAACGGGTTTTGCAGGCGTGGTTGCCTTGCGTGCGCTGAATAAATGTAATTCAACCGCTGAAAACACTCCCACTTGCTGGCCAACAGATTTTCTGGTGGAGTTTTCATTAAATAGCGTTTTCAGTACATATATTTTAAGCCTTTAAGTACGGTTGTCGTATCTGATGAGTGGTGGCAATTATTGCTGTCAACAAAAGGAGTCTGCTCATACTGAACGTTGATCATAAGGTTTATTCAGACCACAAGCTTCAGCATGAGTAACAGACTCGCGAGGTCTGGAGAGCAGTGTCCTCCCATTCTAATGGCTGCTCTGACGTCTTCCTCGCCTAACCCCCTTATTTATAAACAATGAAACTGACCTCTTCTGGCCAATCCCCAGTCTCCAAGACACTTCCGGTCTGCTGGATGTGACGTTACACCCAAAACATTCCCTCTTGCTACCAAAAATCAACATTCTTTCAGTTCCATTTAAAAAACATTTAACACCATCGTATTGTCAATACACTACATTCCCCCCTTTCGAGACAACCTAAACGTCTCGAAACTAAACAGAATAGGATTATAACAAGTAACAATTTATCTTATTGAGTATCTTTAACCTTAAACCAAAAACATTCTTCTCTAGAGTGTAAATACCTTTCTATGAAATAACTGTTTATGAAGTGTGAATACATTACTATGAAATATGAACAAATCTCTATGGAGTGTAAGAGCGAAAAACTGTCCGGCAGCCATCTTTTCAGATATCCATCCATCAATCAAGACAGTAAAATTCTCTCACGGTCCCTCTGCCCCAGGCAACCACCTCGGTACTCCAGATAACCTCATAAACCATGTAAATGCATTTGAAAGTATGATGCAACTAAATACACATGTAAGCCCCTGCAAACAAAATCCTATCCAATAACATCCATTGTACGGCTGGTCAACCCATAGGACCGTACAATGAAACTCTCCCTTCCTAGCCTCTCTGTCCCTAAACATTCACGAAATAAACAAAAACATCTAGGATCCTCCCATGTATCCAATTACATCAAACATCATTCTACAAAAATTAATCCCTGAGGCTATTACACAATTATGTATTACACATGTCTATATTTCATTGCCGACACTGGAATGTAGTCCACTACACTTAATCCCCCTGTAGTCTCCTCTTCCAATGGACTGTTGATGATGGAATCAGCCACACCCTCCTTGTTTCATCTCCTCCAGTCATATTGTCCCTTCATATTGTCTTTGTTTGAGTATTTCAATCTCCACATGTTCCCCCAAATGCGTCTGGAAGAAAAAGAAACGACCAAACAGTATCCTTTGCAAAACAACACTTTCAAATTGACCATCAATATCAACTAAGAATATAAACTGATATATAAATGATGCATGAATCACATAAACCTATTCCCCCCTTTGATTCATAAATCATACCAACATTACCCCAATATTGAAAAAAAATAATTTGAAAAATCATCAAATAATCAAAAATGATATTTATCCATCAGTAGTCCATTCATCTTCCTCCAGATCAGGAACTGTCAACACCGGCATCTGAGTGTTGTCTCCAGGCATCATTCTCCAACCTATCTCAATATCATAACTTTCTCAAAGGTAAGTAACAAATTCACAGTGTTATCAAAGCTGAAACTAAAATCTGACCCATCACTGCCCCTACTGGCCTAATTGATCTTGCAACCAAATCTTCTCAGATCTCCCAAACGCATCCCTTATAATGCATCTATAACCCCAGTGATATTATCTGAACTATCTGGACTCAAAGTATAACTAATATTTATCAATATGATCTTCCCAAATGTTACACCATACCATGAATAAAGTCCCCCCTTCTCCCTTAGACTTATCCTTCAATGATAGGCTTGAAGCCTATGCCATGTCCCTTTTCATCCTATTTTGAACTCTAATTTCAGATCGATCTGTGTTCGGTGCTACTCCTCTTTTAATAGTAAAAGCCTCATATGGAAGCTTCAACGTTGACATTAACAACATCCTATCCATCCCTAATGTAAGAATATATATATATGCTTTATCACCCCCAAACCCCTAAATATCTCTAAAATTCCCCATAGTCACATTGTCAGTCAAAAGCTAATCTTTTAACCATCAAAGTCCTGCTGTTCTACTACCTGGTCCACAAAAATTACATCATATTTGTCATCTCTAACCTTATGTTCATGCTTATCCAAAGTTATCATATAACATCACACTCTGATCTTCCCATAAACATACCCCTTACCTCATATGTTTTATTAAACAACTTTTATCCCTCAATGTTTCACCTGAATACTTCATGGTTCCGTTGTTACCTGATTTTCCTTTCCCATTTAACAATTCCCATAGGGTAATTCATTTACCCAAGAACACTACTTAAACCTAGGCTTAAACCACTGTTCTGACAACGATATTATTTTATCTGTCAATGACTGTTGCTGATACCACAGTCATGACAAAGCATAAGACTGACCCATACCTGATAGAGGCCGCGCGACCGTCTAACACGTTTGGTGCTGGAATCCTCAACAGACATGGACCCTCAAGATTCCTCACTGATCTTACAGAATGAGTTAATCTATCTCTAATTTCCACAACAGAAGAACGAGCGGTACTGATCAGATACCTCTCCCTGTCTGTCATCAAAATCAAAGACCTCATCCTGTATCTCCATGATGAATCTATATTCTCTCTACTACTCTCTGTTCTCCTATTTTAACCCTATTCGTACTATCATTGACAGCACTCTCCATCCGTAACATAAACCCCTGAGTCCTTCTTGCTAACCCCCTTTAATTTCAGAACAGTTGTTGTCGATGCCATACCCCCTACATCGTATCATTAATCCCTTCCAAAGTTACCATTAAAGTAGTTGATTTAGTTGCTGTATCAACCCTAATTACTTCTAGTGCAAAAGTTCCCATTATCCTCTGTGTATTATCTACTGTTGGAGTGACTACTGTCCATTCAGTTCTACTCCTCCTGAACTCCCTCAATGACTGTGGAGGCTACAACAGACCTCAACTCTTCCATTATAAGCGTTACTTTATGAATTACATAGCCCTTTAACCAATAATTCGTAACCGGAACAAATTCTAATGCTTGCCCTAAATAAGTACACATATATTCTCCCTGACCTTTCTCTGTAACCTTACGCCAAATAAGTGAACAGTCACTCCTAACCTCTTCCACTTCATATCGTTGTACAAACTATCCCTCCTTTGACTAGGTGCAACAGCTTCTACTCCTGGTCCTGATAACAATACTTATTCTCCATAATTATCTCTCCATATGGGAGGAACGTCCCCATCCTAAACCCTAATAAGTATTTTTCCCTAACATTGGTGCTGTATTGGTTCCCTTATAATCAAATGCGATATATTTATGGCTTTAATAACTATCCATGTTGAAAGAGTTAAATTGCTTCTCCCTGTTGTTCTAATAGACTGAAGTGTTAATGTCCTTATTTACTCCTAGTTTTCCCCAGTTTTCCCCTAAGACTTTGAACTCTTTACTTGTAATTCCATCTATCACCACTAGTGTAACTTTTTCCCCAAATCTCAGTCCTATCTCTAAATCCCTGACTTTCAAACCTTTGATTATAACAAATACACCTATAATTACCTTGATCTTCCTACTCTACAGTGTCATTCACCATTGTTCTCTCTCTCTCTTACTACTAACTTTAAAACTTAGCTTACTGTCTCAGAGTTCCTTCAACCCTAATCTACTCCTAACTTATTTTAATCTAATCTTTTCTCTCATAACATTTAAAACCTTTTCCCCTGATTTTCACAAAATCCCTTACCACTAAATTTTTGGAATATGTGATTGGGAAAGTTCCCCACCTGCTTCTGACTCATTACACACAGACTTGGCAAAACGTCTAAACACATTTTAGCCTAGCCTGAAATCTCTTAGTGTAAGAATGTAACCCAGAATAAACAGTCCCCCCTTTTAACTTTGTAGATGTTTAACCTCTTTAGGCTGAACCCAGATAAGTTTTCCCCTATTCACTATCCCTTCTAATGGTCGGTTGTTTCAACTGTTAGCTATTTTCTCTTCTTCTCTAATCGATGCTCTCAGCAATGCACCCCCCTTCCGGATCTCCTAGGTACTAACAGGTGATCTTCACTTGCTCCTTTGTCTTCCTCTGTTGTTTTCTCCCGTTCTTGGGATTAAAAATGTTCTCCCCAGGTTTTCTCCTTGTCTCTTCTGTATCTTCAGCTGTGTTACTTCTAAACTATTTGCTTTATCCAGGCATGATAAGCATCGGTCTATATCTCTATTTCTTCTTTGCTAGTCATTGTAGGATAAAATCCTCTTGAACATAAAACACCTTTAATCTCCAAATCTTCATCGCTTTCTTCATCAGAACTCGAATCTCTTGTCTCCTTCGTTTCTCTCTTGCCAACTTCCTTCTGATCACAGAGTCATATCCACCCATGCATGACCTCTTCATCATCACTCATCTTCATCGTCGTTTCTGCTTGTATTCGTCTTCATCTCTGAATCAACAATCACCCTGCTGGATGATCACTGAAAGCTTCCTTCTCATAAGGTGGGTGTCTTTCTTCTGAATCCGTATGTGAGAAAGGTGTACTAACATCTGCCATTAGTCTCTCCTAACACTACCTTAGTTAAATAATTACTATTTTAGTCAATTTTCCCCTATATCAACCCTTTTAAATTCCTTTATTGTGAACTATGTTATTCTAGACTGTATAGCCTAAGGCTTCCCCCCCCCTAATTATTAATATAACCCTAAACAACTCCAAATAAATCCTGAATAATTAAACCCAATTTTTATTCCTATATCCTATGTCACCAACTTATCCATTAGTGGTGGCTATATTACCACAACCCATCAAATGCAAGTAAATGAATTTAGTCAACTTCAAAGCAATCCCCCAAAAACAAAGCCTCTAACCCTTCAATACTACAACTCCCATCAAACCCCAGTGATACACAGAGCATCCAAAATGCAATTTTTTATGAAATAGTATTTGCCAAGCCTATGTGAAATTGTCATAACATCCCATATTTTGTTAGGATGATTTTGTGTACTAGCCTGATCTGATCCTCTAGTCTGCCTCGTCACACCTTGTCACGTGACGCACACGTCAGCCCCTTCTCTCTCTCTCCTCTCGTTCCATGTTCCTCTCATATTTCAAAAAAACATAGAAACACACAAGATTTCAGCAGTTAATGCAATCACTGAGTATTTCTAACCATTCAATATTCGTTCGTTCTACATTATTCACTCTAAGACTAAACTCAGAATTAAATAGATCGCTCAAAAACATTTTTTTTTAGTTTAATCCGTTATTTAATTATTTAATTCAATTTATTATAATCCGCTACCATATATCTAATTTATAAATTCAATAGGTTACAAAACAAGTTTCATCTTTAACCAATCGCAGTTTAAACTAGAATCATCGTGTTAGAATTTCTCCTCTGTCTATTTTCCCTTGCAGGGGAACGCCAAATGGGACCTATGACCTGTACCCACCATTTTGTTTTGTAAGCTCAACCTCATGTCGTAGTTTTTAGCCCCATAAAATCAACACGTGTCCTAATCTCGTGTCATAAACTCCCCCTTTCTGTAGGGTAGTATCGCAAAATTAAACGCATGCGCACAACCATTCAAAAATCCCTTTTCACCGTGGAAGGAAGATTTTCTATACTCTCTCCCCAAACAGACAGAATAACACTCCAGCTATAACTCCCGTTTCCCCCTTATAGTCAAACAACATTTAACAGCGCTCACAAAACATATAACCTGACTTAAACACAGAGACAAATTTAAGAGACTTTAATCCATCGCAATGGAATCTCTAAGGATACGTTAGCATGCAGCACGCAACACAATCAGCCTTTAGCCTTAGCATTTAGCCACGATGTACCATGTAGCATGAAACACACTCCCATTTAGCCTTGACATCAGCCTTAGCCTCTAGCTAACTGCAGCCTATTACACAGAAACATACCCTGCACTGCCCTATCAATTTTAACATATTTATCCTACCGTTTTTGCTACCGGGACTAATGACCATTACACCGAGAAATCAGACCCAATCAAACACCCCGTCGGACGAGAGTCAAATCATAATTACAATCAGATAAACCCCATGAATCCGAGCTCTCTTTAAGAAAAAAGAAACCCACCGTCCACCCATTCTATCGTGTAAACGGATTTGTCGGCCCGACATCTAAAATGGCCCCCACTGGAGGTCTTAAAGCGGTACAGTGCCCTAAAGAATGCGCATATCTGAATTTACCAACCATTGTCACCCGTTACCAATGAAATATACACTTTCAATACTTAAATCCTACCGTTTAATGCTCTACATTCCAATTAACTGCCGTTTCCGATGGAATAAATTTTAGCAGACTCCAGTCGACCAGCAATAACACCACCGAGGCCAGGTCATAATGGAACATCTCTCCAGTGTACACAAGTCATATCCAATCTAACAAACTCTGAAGCGGTAAGAACACTCACCCTTTTTCGGCCATGCTTCAGAGAGAGTTAGCCCGGCGATTGACTGAAACAAGGAAGAGACGCAAACCCAGCCCCACGTTGGGCGCCATTATGTCGTATCTGATGAGTGGTGGTAATTATTGCTGTCAACACAGAGTCCGTTATGCTGCATTGTGTGAGAGGCTTTTATTAAAATCACGAGTTTACAGCATAGGTACAGACCCGCGATGTCCGGAGAACGGCTCCCCAGATTGCTATGGCCGTTCTGACGTCTCATCGTTTAACCCCTATTTATAAACAATGCAAAAAGAGGGGTGACTCCCTCTTCTGGCCAATCACCAGTCTCCCCTGGGGCATCACCCTCCAAACGCTACATTTGAACTAAGATCATAAAACAACATTCTTTGTTCCTCCAAAACATTTAACAAAGGCATAATCTTCAGATACGATAGTGACAATAACGACCTTATTTGCTGTATAGTTGGGAAGTATTGGAATTAGGCCCAGACAGTATATCTAAAGAACATATCCATGGCGAACTTCAAATGTCTTTGGAGGTGTTGGCAGAATGTTTTATTTTACAGTGACATTTGCTGTAGGTCTATCTGACCGTTTCTGAAAGACAAAAACACTTGCAAATGGTTGTGGACCTGTAAACAGATCGTTTGAATGAAGTAATGTTTTGCATTTACTTTTTCCCGAAACTAAATATGCTTCACTGCCCACAAATTCTGAAACATTGTCTACTCGAAAAAATAAAAATAAACTACAGTTTATTGGTAGCCTACACAATTCAATACAAAAGATCATCTGTCTGTTCACCTGTTACATTCTGCTGTATGTTATAAACCGCGCCGCGCACCCTGTCATCTGCATAGAGGAAACACTTTAAATAATAGCCTCTCTGATAGGCCCAATTAAATGAGAAATGCGCATGGTAATTTGTTGTATGGCTACATCGGGAATATGAACTCATCATGGCCAGAAAAGGTGAGGAATTTATTATGCAATTATTATGATAATGTATTATGTTTATAAATTAAATATTGTCTACGCAAGAAATGTCACATTACATCATTCAGGCGTAGCCTACAAACGTCAAGGGAAAAGGTGAATCGTCTGTTCTAACGTTAAACTGCGCTTCGGATCGGATCGCATAGAGCAAAATAGGCTGCTGGAAATACTGTATCTGATCTATTTACTACTGTGAAGTGGGTCCTATTAAATGAGAGATGGGACGAATGGTAGCCAATCCGAACTTGTTATAGGCCTATAGGATATTTGGCGAGTATAGGCTTTATTCTGTAATGATCATGGAAATGAAATAAAAACAGGAAATATATGCCTATTTCTAATTATTTTAAAGATACATCGATTTTCGCTCTTTCACTAACAGGAAATGATTGCATCTTGTTATTATATTTAGCAAGACCTACCTGTTGTTTTGTTCTGAATAAGAGTCTCGTCATATATTCCCCATCTGCACAAAGCTACTAGGCTACGTTTGCCTTCTTAATATGCAAGACTTCAACCACTAGAAACTGTGCGCACGCATGGTCTAAAGGTTGCGGGAAGGTGAGTCTGTCTGTCTGTCTGTCTGTCTGTCTGTCTGTCTGTCTGTCTGTCTGTCTGTCTGTCTGTGTGTCTTCACATATTTCTATATTTCTTAATTCCATTATTTTACTTTTAGATTTGTGTGTATTGTTGTGTATTGTTAGATACTACTGCACTGTTGGAGCTAGGAACCCAAGCATTTCACTACACCCACAATAACATCTGCTAAATATGTGTATGAGACCAATAACATTTGATTTGATTTAAATGGCCCCTGGGTGTGAGAATTCATTATTGAAAAATATATAGAGAAATGTTGGTAAACCAATACATAGTCAGGGTTGGGGTCAATTTCATTTAAGTTCATCATTGGTTACCCATCCTATCATGTTACCACACAGATATGACCGTCTAGCGTCCTTCTGCCAAACCTGGGTGTTGTCACAGGGCACTCTCTTGGTAACACCTGCAAAACATCACTAAATCAAATCCTGAAATAAAAATCCACTTTTACTAGATAAAATATGAATTTATGGGCTGAATACTTGCATTAAGTTTATGAAGACTTTACATGACATAAATATATACTATAAACGTATACGTGGTGAACCCGCCCACTGTGTTGAAATAGGAAGTACATTTATAAGGAAATAGAGAAAGAAATGGACACTATTGGTCGAAGAAAAATGTTTCTGAGGTTTTAGCGTTCTTTTACAATTGGATGTAGAAAAGTGTTTTGTAAAAGTTAGGCCATCGCAGAGAGAGGTGATTTAGGGGGTAAGACATCCGCAGAATTGTTAACTTATTCAAATACTGATTTCAACGTTCAATATGGATCATTTTAGGCTTACTTACATAGTAATAATAATAATATAATGCCATTTAGCAGACGCTTTTATCCAAAGCGACTTACAGTCATGCGTGCATACATTTTTGTGTATGGGTGGTCCCGGGGATTGAACCCACTACCTTGGCGTTAGAAGCGCCGTGCTCTACCAGCTGAGCTACAGAGGACCACATAGTCGCTGGATCATATTGATTAGCCTAGTCAATATGAATCAATGTTATATTATAGGCTACAGGGCTATGGGGTAGGGTATGGGCGATTGACTGCACATGATCGTGATATTAGCTTTGCGCTCTTTCAATTACTGGAGAAAGACGTGTATCAGGTAAACTAGTTTCTTTGAAAAAAAAAGTCCGTCTCGTCAATTCGGCCAAGTAAAAGTGACGTGCAGCAACGGGCATTGAAACGTTTTTTTTCTTCCCGAGTTCCAAGTTGTTTTGACCACACTGAAGTCGAAAGTCGGAGAGTTCCCAGTTGTTTTGACCACACTGAAGTCGAAAGTCGGAGAGTTCCCAGTTGTTTTGACCACACTGAAGTCGAAAGTCGGAGAGTTCCCAGTTGATTTGAACGCACTGAAGTCGAAAATCATCATCAACTTGCTGTAGTCACCTCTGTTAAGGTGAGGTGTTGTAAATGTAGTGTAGTCAGTCTGTTAAGGTGAGGTGTTGTAAATGTAGTGTAGTCAGTCTGTTAAGGTGAGGTGTTGTAAATGTAGTGTAGTCACCTCTGTTAAGGTGAGGTGTTGTAAATGTAGTGTAGTCACCTCTGTTAAGGTGAGGTGTTGTAAATGTAGTGTAGTCAGTCTGTTAAGGTGAGGTGTTGTAAATGTAGTGTAGTCACCTCTGTTAAGGTGAGGTGTTGTAAATGTAGTGTAGTCACCTCTGTTAAGGTGAGGTGTTGTAAATGTAGTGTAGTCAGTCTGTTAAGGTGAGGTGTTGTAAATGTAGTGTAGTCAGTCTCTTAAGGTGAGGTGTTGTAAATGTAGTGTAGTCAGTCTGTTAAGGTGAGGTGTTGTAAATGTAGTGTAGTCACCTCTGTTAAGGTGAGGTGTTGTAAATGTAGTGTAGTCACCTCTGTTAAGGTGAGGTGTTGTAAATGTAGTGTAGTCAGTCTGTTAAGGTGAGGTGTTGTAAATGTAGTGTAGTCAGTCTCTTAAGGTGAGGTGTTGTAAATGTAGTGTAGTCACCTCTGTTAAGGTGAGGTGTTGTAAATGTAGTGTAGTCACCTCTGTTAAGGTGAGGTGTTGTAAATGTAGTGTAGTCAATTGATGATAGTATTATTATCAACCTACAGTGTATCATTTCTACAAATTCTAAACCAGAACGTGGCCATGCTTCCATGAGCCACTAGTGGGTGCTAAAGTTCAGCAGTAGCATTGGTATCAAATGTGAGGTGTCACTTTGCAGGAATACCAGTTACGCTTCATTCACACTATAGGGCCGTTCTGGCTCCGGTGTTTTCTTTGCTCTTCAGGGTTCCAGCAGCTATGGTGGATGTGTAACCAGGCCAGCCTAGTACAACTCAGCTTGGCTCGGTTTGGCCTCCTAGTGGGAATCAGGCATTAGGGCAACAAGCAACAAGGGAAGAACCTCCTCCATCACCTTCCTGTCAGCATGTTAAAGGGAAAACAAATACAAGAAACATCACCTTTAACCAAAAAGCTTTTTCTTTTAGTTATCCTAACTTTTTAAGATAACTTTTTTTGCTTTTTTTTAAAATCATATTTTATCTATTTCTTCTTCGAGAGAGGGGGAAAAAAAGGGATGTTTTAAAAAAAAAGGGATGTTTATATTATAACCAAACCATTTGATTATTTTTGCACCTCTTTGTAGCTTTTAACTCACAAGGGTCTTATTCCAGCATTATAACCAAGCATCCCTTAGTAAAGAGTCATCCCAAATGCTACCCTATTCCCTATAGTACTCTTTGTGTATTAAAGCGATGGTGGTGATTGTTGCTATGAAAAGAGCCCGATCCTCCTAACCTTGAACTGAGGTACTACATCATATATAAAGACAGTAGCAGTGTATTATTAAACCACACTCTATGTTAGAGGTAACGTTGAATATATTGATCCAAGCACATTTTACGGTGCGTTGTTGTTGTGTTCGACTTCCTCCTCCTCCTCCTCCTCCTCCTCCTCTTCCTCCTCCTCCTCCTCCTCCGTGCATGTAACGTTTATGTATCGTTATGTGTGTCTGAACACGTGCCAGCGTACACTTGGGTGACCGTCCCAAAATGGCACCCTATTCCCTACATAGTGCACTACTTTAGACCAGAAATGAAGCACTATAGTTGGGGGATAGGGTAGCATTTGGGGCAAGGCCTTGGTAATGTGCCTGTAATGTAGGTGCTGTATCTTTAATCTTACATTCAAATGTTTAGACTTTTTACATTTTGTTCAACATGTATTTATCATTATAATTCTCTTCTTCACTTACAGTATGAAGGCCGTTTGAGGTTATATTATTTATCATATTGCTATTTCCTTGTCTTCCATTTTCAATGTGTTTTTTCATTTCATTCAGTGTCTTGTTATTAGTTTTCATTCTGTGTCTATAAGTTATATAATTTTCCTTGAGAGAGTGACAACTTTTGCTCAATCACACTGTTCTAATCGTTGTGTTATAATGGTTATAGTGCGGTTATGAACAGTGTTACGTCACAAGGCTTTAAGGTGAAAGACAGACGTTACTTTTTCATTGTTTTTGCTGTTTTGTTTTCCCCCTCTATTCTGTTCTGTTGTCAATCAGAAGTTAGGCCTTTGGTTAAGTTGCGTTTTTTCAAAAAGGGATGTTTTTTGCATTTTCCCCAAAAATAGATACTGTGAACGGAATCATACATTTGCAATGTGTTGTCAGATAGTATGGTTCATTTTAACAGTAGAATAGAGTAAAGATATGTCCAGGGTGGTATAGTGTCAGTGTTACCACTATGCGTTAACACTGTGAATGTCAGTGGCGTGAACCCCGTTATCGCCATCTAGTGGACAGCATTGCAGTAACAGTACCGAGGAGATGTCCAATGAATAATGACTGAGGAAATGGGAAATGTTTAATATTTCGTTTGTTCTACATGTTGTGTTTCAATAGCTTGCTCACAAAACACGTACACAACGAATAAAGTGCCTGAGCAATATGACAACCAGAAATCCAGGCTCTGTCGTAGCCGGCCGCGACCCGGAGACCCATGGGGCGGCGCACAATTGGCCCAGCGTCGTCCAGGGTAGGGGAGGGAATGGCCGGCAGGGATGTAGCTCAGTTGGTAGAGCATGGCGTTTGCAACGCCAGGGTTGTGGGTTCGATTCCCACGGGGGGCCTGTATAAAATACTAAAATGTATTCACTAACTGTAAGTCGCTCTGGATAAGAGCGTCTGCTAAATGACTTAAATGTAATTATTTTATTTATTTTATTATATTGACATTGTGAATTCATGCAACGTCTTGACAGGTTAAATATAATTGACCACATCGGTGCATTTGTAACGATAATAATCCATATAAAGTACAGTCATTTGTTAAATTAGAGGTACGTGTGAAAGTGAAAATATTGTGTAAATCCTATAAAAGACTGAGATAATGGAAATCCAATGAGAGATGGCTGATCTTGCTCTGTTGGAAGATCTGGCACCGCTGCATTTCTCAGGGAGCACGTGTTTAGAGACAGGTGGGACTAGGATCTTTGCGAGGATTTAAGACCTACTTTAGAAAGGCAAACCCATGCCATTCGGGTGCGCGTCAAAGTGTTATCCATCCTCGGGTTTTTGGCAACGGGCACTTTTCAGCCGGAGCTTGCTGATCGGCCAGCGGCATCTCACATCCCTCGATGAGCCAATGTTTTGGATGCAATCATCAGCAAAACGTACTGTAACATACAATTCCCACCATCGCGCAACAGGTTAAGAGGGGTTTCTTTGCCATCAATGGGTTCCCAAATACGAACGGAGAAATAGACGGCCCCCACATCGCCATAAAAGCACCATCCCAAAACGAGTTCAACTAGGCTATGTGAACAGAGAAGGCTTCTACTCTTAATGTGCAGGTGATAGGTGATGTTATGTGCAAAACACGCTATTGAATATAGTGCCCAGGTGGAAAGCACGACTTGTTCATTCTGCAGAACAGCAATGTTGCCGATCCGCCTACAGGGGGAGCTGTTGAGGATGGATGGCGTATTGGTGAGTATTGCCTACTGCTAGTGTCAGACATTGAATACAACCAAAATGTTTTATTTGTCTCACTCAGTTGTGGTTTGATTAGTAAAAATAAAAACATAGCTACAAAGAGAGGACCATTAGAACACTTCAAAGTATATTTGTCATCGCTAAAGCAACTTGAATTGTCCTAATGGTCTCTCTGTAGCTAGGTTTTTAGTTTTACTCATCAAACCACTAAGGTTTTATTTGTCTCACTCAGTTGTGGTTTGATGAGTAACAATGAGCGTTACAACTCCACGTGAAATACGCCCATCATTCACCCTTCATGGTGACAATAACGCCCTTATTTGCTGTATAGTTGGGAAGTATTGGAATTAGGCCCAGACAGTATATCTAAAGGAAATATCCATGGCGAACTTCAAATGTCTTTGGAGGTGTTGGCAGAATGTTTTATTTTATAGTGACATTTGCTGTAGTTTTATCTGACCGTTTCTGAAAGACAAAAACAACTGCAAATTGTTGTGGACCTGTAAACAGATCGTTTGAATGCAATAATGTTTTGCATTCACTTTTTCCCGAAACTAAATATGCTGCCCTGCCCACAAATTCTGAAACATTGTCTACTCAAGATTAAAAAATAAAAATAAACTAGAGTTTATTGGTAGCCTACACACTTCAATACAAAAGATAATCTGTCTGTTCACCTGTTACATTCTGCTGTATGTTATAAACCGCGCCGCGCACCCTGTCATCTGCATAGAGCAAACACTTTAAATAATAGCCTCTCTGATAGGCCCAATTAAATGAGAAATGCGCATGGTAATTTGTTGTATGGCTACATCGGGAATATGAACTCATCATGGCCAGAAAAGGTGAGGAATTTATTATGCAATGATTATGATAATGTATTATGTTTATAAATGAAATATTGTCTACGCAAGAAATGTCACATTACATCATTCAGACGTAGCCTACAAACGTCAACGGAAAAGGTGAATCGTCTGTTCTAACGTTAAACTGCGCTTTGGATCGGATCGCATAGAGCAAAATAGGCTGCTGGAAATACTGTAGCTGATCTATTTACTACTGTGAAGTGGGTCCTATTAAATGAGAGATGGGACGAATGGTAGCCAATCCGAACTTGTTGTAGGCCTATAGGATATTTGGCGAGTATAGGCTTTA
>NW_028161407.1:355000-364615 GCF_964263955.1 Coregonus lavaretus
CTTCACCATTTATTTCTGAAATTGCCTTGAAATAATAATAATAATAATCATTGATTTTCGTTCCTGACTCCTGACTGATTTACAGTTAGTATGTTGTTTAGTAGCCAGTTGAAAGTCAATTTGATAGTGACAGAATCAGACATTATTTCCCAAGCAAAGTCAATGTTTTTGTCTCCTCGGCTATAGAAAGTTGTAGCACAGCCTCTGAATGTCATAGAGACAAACCAATGATATTCTATATGCAACACAAATCCCTCGTTGTTAGTAGCCTAAAGCGACATTAAAATGAAGGTTGTTTAAGTGAATTAAGCCTTCTTGAATTAGCCTACTTTCAGCACCCATGCACTGTCCATCTCCGCGGCTGCCGCTTCATGGGTAAGTTATGGAAATTACTGGTTTATGGTTTATTTCTTTATTTACCTGAATTTAAATCAGGGGAGCCCAACTGAAACCAGTGTCTCATTTGTAATGGTGTCTTGAGGACAAAAATTCCATCAACACAACAACAAAAGACAAAGAGAAACTACCAGACAGCTATAAATACATGACATCAGGTGATTACACACTTCAGTGGGACTCATTTAACAACAGAGTTTTAAACTGCCCTATCAGCATCTGGGAATCCAGATGGATTCGAATCATCGAATTGGTGATTCGTTTTGTATTCCATAACTGTGGTGCGTTAAAACTAAAGGCAGATTTACCAAAAAATGTGTAGAGACAAGCGGGACCCCAAGAGTTAACCAACCTTGCGAACGGGTTTGGTATCTCATGTTATTATATTTCAACAGGGAAGTGAGGTATGTTGGAAGCTTGTGGACAAGAGCTCTGTAAACAAGAAGGGAGTAATGAAGTGATCTATGGGATTTTAGTGAGGACCAGCCAACCTTTTGATACAGGATGCAGCGATGTCTATTAAAACTATCACCTGTGATAAAGTGAAAGGCGCTATGGTAGACGGCATCCAAATGTTTAAGAGTAGTGGCTGCTGCATTCTGGTAAATGGAGTCACCGCGGTCAAGAACTGGAAGGAAAATTGACAGCACAATCTGCTTCCTGCTGTTAATAAAAAAGAAGTCCACTTTAAAATCTTAGCTTTTTAACTAGCTCATCAGTATGTTTTTTTAAACGTTAGATCTTTATCAACCCAAATGCCCAGATATTTATAAGCGGGAACGCGCTCCATAACAGAGCCACCCAATGAGTGAATATGTAGCCCATCTGAGACAGTTTATTCAGTGAATATGAGAACAACATATTTAGTTTTGCCGGCAATAAGTACGGGTTTTAAATCAACAAGGGCTTCCTGTAATGTAACTAAATCAGATTGCAGCTCTAACATAGCTTTGTCAACATTCGGCGCATAACCGTATAGTCTGCATATAGAAGAATATTACAGGATTTAATACATAGACCAGTAGTATTTATATAAATTGTAAAGAGAGGTCAATAACTCTGATAAATAGCTTCATTATGGGGCAACAAAACATATTGTTTTTATTCATATAAATTACATCAGTAGCGAGCTTACCTCCTGTCTTCCTTCTCATGTTCACTACTCCCTCTCAAACTGAACAGGAAGTACCAATTTGTAAGTCCCTCTGGATAAGAGCGTCTGCTAAATGACGTAAATGTAAATGTAAGTAAGACTAGTCCGCGCACACAGATATTGCATTTTTTAAAAACCTTTTTTTAAATTTATTTTTTCGTTAGAAGCCTTTGACTCGCCTCCTGAAGTCCCACGGTACACAGCACATCCATTGATTAGGAAGCACACCAGGGTTTACATCAGCAAGAGCAGGGTAGGACAGGGCTCATGATTGGGATAACCTATCCATTGCACTGTGTAACACTGTATACACCATCCCAGCAGCAGTGCAAAAACTCGGAAAAGGAAGTACATTTTCTTAGAAATGGAACTTGGCGCTGTTCTTCTCCGAGCATTCTCTTCCTATAGCCTTAGGCCTACAGTAGAGGCCATGGATCATGTGATTGAGACCAAGCGAAAGATCATGACCCTCCCCCATTGTGAACAATTGCGTGCATTTCGACCACTCCCTAATTTCATTAAATCAAGAAATACAAAATATAAATCGACTTTTACTAGATAGAATATGAACATATCGGCTGGATACTTGCCTTAAGTGTATGGAGACTTTACATGACCTAAATATCAATATATAATAGGCTATAAACCTATGAGTATTTTTGGTGAGCCGGTTCATTTGACTCCGTTCACATAAGAGAGCCATCATTTGGCTCCCAAATGGCTCTTCATTTAAAATGCTTAATTGCAAATCTACAATATAAAGGTCAAACGGTAGACTACCTTTACGTCAGATAGTGAAATGCGCGTTCAAATACATTTTTACCTGGATAAATTATTAGATCACCTGCTTAAAAAATAAAGTTTATTTTTAACCCACTACAAACATAAGCCTGGACCAGAATGACGCGCTCTCCCCACTATTTACTGTTTCTGCAGTAAGGATTCACCCTCTTTAGATAATTATTGTGTAACTTATCTGCTGGTGATCGTTGTTTTGAGCTCAAAAAGCACCTCCTGGCTGCATGTAAATCAGGGAGAACAAATTAACGGCTCTTTCACCGATGCAATTCGATTCCCGACGTTCACCAAAAAAGATCCGTTCACAAAGAGCCGTTCTTTCGCGGACGACCCCATCACTAGTTTGAAATAGGAAATACATGTATAAGGAAGTAGAGGACGTTGTCGTCGAGGAAACATGTTTAAGAGGTTTGTAGCGTTCTTGTACAATTTAATGTAGACTATTATTTCTTGAGAAGTTATGCTATCATAAAGAGAGAGATGATTTAGGGGGGTAAGACATCCGCCAAGTTATTACAATATTGATTTCAGCTTCCGTGAATGATAATTTAGGCTAATTAACATTGGTGTTAGTGATCAGCCTAATCGATAAGATCGAATGTGATGTGATAGGCTACAGGGCTATGATTATGGGTATTATTGTTATTGGCGATTGACAGCACATTATCGTGATAATTATCCGCATGAAAGACTGTGGAAACTGCGCACTTTCACTTTCTGAAAGAAGACGTGCATCGGAATTATGTAAAGCTGTACACTAAATAAAATAGTATGTCTCGTCAAGTAAAAGTGACGTGCAACAGTGTGCATATGAACTATTTAAATGTAGGGCTAAATCAAATTTTAAGTTTAAAGCTTTCTGGTGACGGATCAGAAAGGCGGTGGTCCGTTTGGCGCAGGTGCGCTCGATATAATTTACCGGCTCACGTACGCGCATTGTTAACCACAGGTTGAATCGGCAGCACACCTTTTCTCCGAATGCAAAACCCCGGTGCCCCGGGCGAGATAAACTGATCGCACTTCAAGGGAACACAAGCGCTGCATGGGTGTATTCACTAAACCAGGGATGGGCAACTGGCGGGCCGCGACCCACCTTTTGTAGTCCCGCGGACCAATAATAAAAGACGTTGTTTTGGAACTCAGTCTGGGTCTCAACTTGCTGTTGACCGTTAGAATAATAGAACACACGAGGTGCAATTTCGAAATGTGGTTGTGCCTCAGCAGTCACTCAATTAGCCCATGTCAGCTACATTTGTTTTTAGATTGGTAGGTTACTGAATTACAGACCGCGGGTGGGGACCATTGATCGTCAGTTATCATATTAAAAACGGCAAACATTTGCCTCCACCCTTTGGCAAAATGTGTAGAATTGCATGAAATTAGTTAGAAAATTGCGAAATTTTCTCTCCGCCCTCATGGCGAAATGTGTAGAATTGCATGAAATGAGTTAGAAAATTGCGAAATATTATCTCCGCCCTCATGGCGAAATGTGTAGAATTGCAGGAAATTAGTTAGAAAATTGCGAAATATTCTCTCCGCCCTCATGGCGAAATGTGTAGAATTGCAGGAAATGAACATGAAAACTATTATGGATGTGGGTACGCAGAGACACTATGGCACCCCATGATGAGTTCTGTTTTTTTTTGTGGCACCCACCCCCATCAAAGTTGCCTATCCCACCACGAGGGACCTACCAGAATTTGTCCAATAGAAAGTCTTGTTGTTGAAACATTTTGCTACGGTTTGGTACGGTGTTCACTAACGGCACTATCAAATGCACTTGCCAGACAAACAAACTTTTCCATCATTGGAAATTTTTCTGCATAAGGTAATTTCCATGTAAAAGGACCCATGAGCACTAACATGTGAAGTTCATAGGAGAATATCAAATTGGGTATCAAATGAAAGCTTAAGAGTCTGTGTTTTGGGGAAATCAGAAGGCATAGATACATTTTTCAACCATTTTCCATCTTAAAAATGATGCATAAGTAATAGGTCTTCAAAAACATCTACCAGAAAAAGTCTAAAAAGGTATTAGAAATATATCAAAACACAATAATGTTAAAGTGAAGACCCCTAATAGAAACTTTGCCTTGTAATTCCGTTACCACAAAAACACACACAGTATATTTAAGATATTTTCTAATTTCTCTCCTCATCAGGAGGGAGGATAATGAAAGTTCACAGACGTAACAAGTAAAAGTAGATCTAACAATTAGGTAGTGTTTTTACTGATATACATTTTTATTTGTGAATTATTAACTGATTAAAACTCGTAATTATGTTACCAAATCTGAACCTAAAATAATACAATAATTAAGAAACCCATTTGAAAAACTAAAATTATACTGAAACTATTATCATTGACTCCAAAACTAAAATAAAATAAAAACAATCATAAACTATGTTCAGTTAGTTTTTTTTCCTTCTATACTTTGGGGAAAAAATCTAATGGGGTTTTCAAGCTTCTGAATCTGTCTGGTAAATGCTGCCAGGAGATGGCGATGTTTCAAATAGGCCTAGCTTGTTCATCAGTAGTCTCTCTAGACAACCTCCCACAATGTACCAATGTTCCTGCATTCAAGCAAAGATTGTCTATTATATTGAGAAGATACTCAAGTGACCGCTCTAACAACGGAAATGCATGTCCTCAAAGATGGAAGGCAGGCGGGAGGATGCATGTCCTCAAAGATGGAAGGCAGGTTAGGAGGATGCGAGAGCCGATGGGACCATCTAGCCAATGAGAGGGCAGATATGTGTGTGAACAACAGGCCATAGAGATAAAGGGACTCATCTTTGTATCTGTGCCATTATAGCATCTGGGACAGCATGGGCAGCGACATTCAGGCTATCTCCATTTTAAAGTAGTACATTTTCTTCTTCTTCATTGGCTGATTGCTCCCAACTCACAGGAATCCCCATCCAGTTGACTACTTTAAAATGGTGGAAGGCCTCAAGCGCAATGTCCATGCTAAAACTGGTTATATCCCTGATGAGTCCTCTATTTCTATGGCAACAGGCACAACAGGCCTACAGCTCTGTCTAGTGGTTGCGTTGGGGACAACAGTTGTATATTTCCCTATGGGGAAAATGAATGGGAAAGAATAGGGGTTTTGGGATAAACGCTGAAAATATGGTCAGAGGTTAACAAAGGCTTTGTAGATCAAATCAAATGTTATTTGCCGCATGCGCCGAATACATCAGGTTGTTGACCTTACAGTGAAATGCTTACTAACAAGCCCCTTAACCAACAATGCAGTTTGATATGTCATGTTCTATGAGATATAAATCAGTTAACATGACCTTTATGAATTATGAAGCCTTTGTGTTTAAAAAAAAAAAAAAAAAAAAAGTCTGATTACATAAATGCTTCAAATTTCACAAAATGGCGTTAGCTGATGAAGATGATCTCATAGAACAAAACGTATAAGATCTTCTAAGCCTGTGTTTACCACAGACCTTATTGACAGCCTTTTATCCAACCACACTACATCAATTCCATTCATTTCCCCATAGGCTTTGTCCAATGAACCATGGCGGAGTTAGCACCTACAGAAATACACTATTACTATTGCTCTCTATTGGTAGAGAGGTTTGTTATTGGTCCATTAACCAATGTATAATTAAACCTAACCTGACCTATCGCCTGATGCATTGCCTTATGTATTACTGCCCCCCAGTGGCAAGAAGTGGCATCCCCCAAAAACATATTTACAGTGCAGTCGGAAAGTATTCAGACCCTTGATTTTTTTTTCCACATTTTGTTACGTTACAGCCTTATTCTAAAATGGATTATATAGTCCCCCCCCCCCCCCCATCAACAATCTACACACAATACCCCATAATGACAAAGCAAAAAAAAAAAAGTTTGCTACTTTATAAAAAATAACAAACGGAAATATCACATTTACAGCCTTGAGTCTTCTTGGGTATGATGCTACAAGCTTGGCACACTTGTATTTGGGGAGTTTCTCCCATTCTTCTCTGCAGATCCTCTCAAGCTATGTCAGGTTGGATGGGGAGCGTCGCTGCACAGCTATTTTCAGGTCTCTCTAGAGATAGTAGATCGGGTTCAAGTCCAGGCTCTGGCTGGGTCTCTCTAGGACATTCAGAGACTTGTCCCGAAGCCACTCCTGCTTTGTCTTGGCAGTGTGCTTAGGGTTGTTGTCCTGTTAGAAGGTGAACCTTCGCCCCAGTCTGAGGTCCTGAGCGCTCTGGAGCAGGTTTTCATCAAGGATCTCTCTGTACTTTTCTCCGTTCATCTTTCCGTCGATCCTGACTAGTCTCCCAGTCCCTGCTGTTGAAAAACATCCCCACAGCATGATGATGCCACCACCATGCTTGACCATAGGGATGGTGCCAGGTTTCCTCCAGACGTGACGCTTGGCATTCAGGACAAAGAGTTCAATCTTGGTTTCAACAGACCAGATACTCTTGTTTCTCATGGTCTGAGAGTCCTTTAGGTGCCTTTTGGCAAACTCCAAGTGGGCTTTCATGTGCCTTTTACTGAGGAGGGGCTTCCGTCTGGCCTCTCTACCATAAAGGCCTGATTGGTGGAGTGCTGCAGAGATGGTTGTCCTTCTGGAAGGTTATCCAATCTCCACAGAGAAACTCTGGAGCTCTGTCAGAGTGACCATTGGGTTCTTGGTCACCTCCCAAGGCCCTTCTCCCCCGATTGCTCAGTTTGGCCGGACCTCCAGCTCTAGGAAGAGTCTGGGTGGTTCCAAACTTCTTCCATTTAAGAATGATGGAGGCCACTGTGTTCTTGGGGACCTTCAATGCTTCAGACATTTTTCGGTACCCTTCCCCGACACAATCCTGTCTCGGAGCTCTACGGACAATTCCTTCGACCTCATGGCTTGGTTTTTGCTCTGATATGCACTGTCAACTGTTGGGACCTTATATAGACAGGTGTGTGCCTTTCCAAATCATGTCCAATCAACTGAATTTACCACAGGTGGACTCCAATCAAGTTATAGAAACATCTCAAGAATGATCAATCGAAACAGGATGCACCTGAGCTCAATGTCTAGTCTCATAGCAAAGGGTCTAAATACTTATGCAAATAAGGTATTTCTGTTTTTTATTTTGAATACATTTGCACAAAAAAATAAAAAAACTTTTCACTTTGTCATTATGGGGTATTGTGTGTAGATTGATGAGGATTTTTATTTATTTAATACATTTTATAATAAGGCTGTAACGTAACAAAATGTTGAAAAAGTCAAGGGGTCTGAATACTTTCCAAATACACTGTAGGCACAGAGTTTCTAACCCCAGAGGCGCAACATTGAGAAAAGAGACCAAACAGACCAGGCCGGGGTTTGAGAAGTCTATGAGAGAAGTGAAAGGTTCTTCAGTAGTTGTTAATCTTCTCTAAATGCAAAGGCACAGCACAGATTAGAGCCAATGTCCTGTTGTTACTACAGCCTCGTAAAAGTGACAAACTGATACGTTTTCATTTTTTGTCAAAAACAACTTTATATCGAAGGAGTGCTTTGATTTTGAAGGCCTGCACATGCACAGTTTGGCGCGAGACGACCATTAGACCAGATGACGTGTTTCTGCGTTGGCTTAGCCAGCCACCGTCGCCATGACATCGCCTACAAGTGTGATGGGGGATTTCTATTGGAGCAGCAGTTTCTGCCTTTCTTCTGTACTGTCTTGTCTTGGCGACAGACAAAACATAAATGGCTCTTAGCCTCCAACATGGATACTTCCTGTCCCTCACACTGAAACTGAAACTAAATCATTTAAAAACAAAAATAGAAAATGTTTTTAATCAAACTAAAACTGAATAGAAACGAGTAAATCAAGTTTGAAACTAAACTGAATTTCAAATAAATATCGAAATACGAATAGAAGGGACTAATATAAAAACACCAAACTATAATAAGCTTGGTCTGGTGGTCAGATCGAGAGTGTGGACACTGTCTGGACAACCCCTCTCTCTCTCTCTCTCTCTCTCTTTGCCTCTCTCTTCTCTCTCCAGGTAATGTTACCCCTCTCTCTCTCTCTTTGCCTCTCTCTTCTCTCTCCAGGTAATGTTACCCCTCCCTCCCTCTCTCTCTCTCTCTCTCTCTCTCTCTCTCTCTCTCTCTCTCTCTCTCTCTCTCTCTCTCTCTCTCTCTCTCTCTCTCTCTCTCTCTCTCTCTCTCTCTTTGCCTCTCTCTTCTCTCTCCAGGTAATGTTACCCCTCCCTCTCTCTCTCTCTCTTTGCCTCTCTCTTCTCTCTCCAGGTAATGTTACCCCTCTCTCTCTCTCTCTTTGCCTCTCTCTTCTCTCTCCAGGTAATATTACCCCTCCCTCTCTCTCTCTCTATCTCTCTCTCTCTCTCTTTGCCTCTCTCTTCTCTCTCCAGGTAATGTTACCCCTCCCTCTCTCTCTCTCTCTTTGCCTCTCTCTTCTCTCTCCAGGTAATGTTACCCCTCCCTCTCTCTCTCTCTCTCTTTGCCTCTCACTTCTCTCTCCAGGTAATGTTACCCCTCCCTCTCTCTCTCTCTCTCTCTCTCTCTCTCTCTCTCTCTTTGCCTCTCTCTTCTCTCTCCAGGTAATGTTACCCCTCCTCTCTCTCTCTCTCTCTTTGCCTCTCTCTTCTCTCTCCAGGTAATGTTACCCCTCCCTCTCTCTCTCTCTCTCTCTCTTTGCCTCTCTCTTCTCTCTCCAGGTAATGTTACCCCTCCCTCTCTCTCTCTCTCTTTGCCTCTCTCTTCTCTCTCCAGGTAATGTTACCCCTCCCTCTCTCTCTCTCTCTCTTTGCCTCTCTCTTCTCTCTCCAGGTAATGTTACCCCTCCCTCTCTCTCTCTCTCTCTCTATCTCTCTTTGCCTCTCTCTTCTCTCTCCAGGTAATGTTACCCCCTCTCTCTCTCTCTCTCTTTGCCTCTCTCTTCTCTCTCCAGGTAATGTTACCCCTCTCTCTCTCTCTCTTTGCCTCTCTCTTCTCTCTCCAGGTAATGTTACCCCTCTCTCTCTCTCTCTCTCTCTCTCTCTCTCTCTCTTCTCTCTCTCTCTCTCTCTCTCTCTCTCTCTCCAGGTAATGATACCCCTCCCTCTCTCTCTCTTTTGCCTCTCTCTTCTCTCTCCAGGTAATGTTACCCCTCCCTCTCTCTCTCTCTCTCTCTCTCTCTCTCTCTCTCTCTCTCCAGGTAATGTTACCCCTCCCTCTCTCTCTCTTTGCCTCTCTCTCTCTCTCCAGGTAATGTTACCCCTCTCTCTCTCTCTTTGCTCTCTCTTCTCTCTCCAGGTAATGTTACCCTCCCTCCCTCCC